>NC_136272.1:79411980-79418065 GCF_964187855.1 Myxine glutinosa
AAAAATGACGGTGAAAACCCCTCTCCAAAGAGACCAGCTATCAAACGAGGAACCGCCCTGTCAATCGCTGGCCTCATAACAAAACACACCAAGCATTTCTTCAGCATCCTAGGGACCCCAACTGATTGGATGGATAAGGATCCTGGTTCATGGGAGCAAGAAACCAGCTTTCAGGAAGCAAAGAAAGCCGCCAGTGGCTTAGTCGTGGTGAACGACAGGGCAGAAAGGGGTGTCGCATTGATACAAGACTACAATAAGCTCCTTACAAAGGATGAAGAGCAAAAGCAAGCTCTGCTCCAAGTTGTTGCTGCTCACAGGAAGATGTACCCCGATGCCAAGAAGGCAACAGTGGTGAAACAGGCCCAGAAATAGGAGTTACATTTCTCATTATATTTGGGTTTTTTAATATTATGCGATATGGTGTCTCTTCATTTTATGAACTGAACATTTGGATTGTTATCATTGAATTTGAGTTTTCATAGCAATATAGTGCTATTTGTGCAGCTATTGTAACTTGTGTTTGCTAGAATACAAAGAAAGTGAGTGGAGGGTGGATTTTCATAAAACAAACTTCTGGTTTTGCTTTCGATCCATATATAGAAAAGTTTTGTAGACACCTTTAGTTTGAAGGCTGATGTGGCACCCCTAAATAAAATCAGATTGCTTTCATATTTGGTGTCTTTTCATTTTGGAACAAAAGGAACAACATAAAGCCATGTCCCAGTAAATATTTAAAAAAAAATATTTTGAGCACCACCCTAATATATATATACTAGCGGGGTCACCCGTGGGAATCCCACGGGCATGGATGTGTGTGACATTTCGACATATTGAGTTATATGCTGCACATTCATTTTTACAAAATGGTTACTGGCAAGTCATCAGATCCAGAAATGGTGTGATGAACACAATTTATTTATTTCACATAATATGTGACCCCTCACTCCTCTCCACCTGACACTCTCCTGTCTCCACCTGACACTCTCCTGTCTCCACCTGACACTCTCCTCTCTCCACCTAGCACTCCTCTCCTCTCCAAACCCTCACATCCCTCTCCTTTCCAATCCCTCACCTCTCCAATCCCTCACACTCCTCTCCTCTCCAATCCTTCACACGCCTCTCCAATCGCGCCTCACACTCCTCTCCAATCGCGCCTCACACTCCTCTCCAATCGCGCCTCACACTCCTCTCCAATCGTGCCTCACACTCCTCTCCAATCGTGCCTCACACTCCCCTCCAATCACTCCTCTCCAATCGTGCCTCACACTCCTCTCCAATCACGCCTCACACTCCTCTCCAATCGTGCCTCACACTCCTCTCCAATCGCGCCTCACACTCCTCTCCAATCGCGCCTCACTCGCCTCTCCAATCGGCTTTCCCCGTCTCGTTTCTCTCCTTTTGCTCCCGTCTCGTTCTTTTTCTTGCTCCAAATCGGCCCGTCGGAATCGGAAATCGGCCCGTCTCGCCCGTCGGCCCGTCGGAATCGGAAATCGGCCCGTCTTGCTTTTGTGCTTGTGCGTAAATAAATTGTGTTCATGACACCATTTCTGGTGTTGGGCTAGCGGCTAGGGTGCCGGCTTAGGATCCTGGGTTCGAATCTCGGTCGATCGCCGAATTAATGCCAGGGGGGTTGACTCAGCCTGTCATCCTTCCGAGGTCGGCTAATTGAGTACCAGTTCACTGGTAATTCCCTGTTTGTCGTTGAAGGCGGCAAAAAGGGTTGGCGTCAGGAAGGGCATCCGGCCGTAAAACATTGCTTCAAAAAGGGGACAAAAAAACAACAACTACCACGGTCCCCGAAAAGGCCAACCCCCGCTTTGCGGGGAAAAATGGCCTCTAAACGGTGGTTTTTACACCATTTCTGGATCTGATGACTTGCCAGTAACCATTTTGTAAAAATGAATGTGCAGCATCTAACTCAATATGTCGAAATGTCACACACATCCATGCCCGTGGGATTCCCACGGGTGACCCCGCAAGTTTGCATTGACGTTCGTCGATGGACTCGTTCGCCCGTCTCATTCGTTTTCTTGCTGCATCCTGTTCAAGTCTGCGTTCTTCATCGATCGTCTCATTCATTTTGGAAATAGAAGTTTCCACGCAGCGCATGAATTGTCACGATCCTCAAGAGGAATTTGTCTCGTAATCATCAAATGATAAATGGCAAGTAAATTATATTGTGGAAAATTAAAGATTTCAAATAAACCTATTTAAAGTGTATTCGCACATAACTAATTTAAAAAACGAAGAAATATCTCTCGGTAATTTCCTGAAACATATTTTACTTCCGGCTAATAATGTTGAATTAAATAAAAACGAAGAAATATATGTCGGCATCATTGTTGACGTTTTTGTGACGACTGTCATCAAACGAAAAAGTAATATATCTTAACGGAAAAGCAAAAGCGAATTTTTAATATATATCGACACGTTGCCGTCGGTGTCATGTTGGGCGGTGTATGATACACCATGACGCGATTTTTAAAAATATATCTCTGCATTTTCCCGCGTGTGTGGAATGTTCTCAATTATTGCTGACACCGAGTCCAAAACCATCGATAAAAATGAAATCATATGGTGAGTTAGATTGGAGATAAAGGCGTGAGAGAGACTCAATGGCCTTGAAGTTGAAGTTACAGGCGTTTGAGAATTCATTTCGTTCTATAAACGGCAACTTTCATTGGATTTCCTTCCCGTTTTTTTTCAACCGAGTCGAAAACTATGTTAGCGACTGTGAAAAATGAAATGATATATCGAATTTTTAATATGTATCGACACGTTGCCGTCGGTGTCATGTTAGGCGGTGTATGATACACCATGACGCGATTTTAAAAAATATATCTGCATTTTCCCGCGTGTGTGGAATGTTCTCAATTATTGCTGACACCGACTCTAAAACCATCGATAAAAATGAAATCATATGGTGAGTTAGATTGGAGATAAAGGCGTGAGAGAGACTCAATGGCCTTGAAGTTACAGGCATTTGAGAATTCATTTCGTTCTATAAACGGCAACTTTCATCGGATTTTCTTCTCGTTTTTTTTCAACCGAGTCTAAAACTATGTTAGCGACTGTGAAAAATGAAATGATATATCGAATTTAAAATAGATATCGACACATTGCCGTCGGTGTCATGTTGGGCGGTGTATGATACACCATGACGCGATTTTAAAAAATATATCTCTGCATTTTCCCGCGTGTGTGGAATGTTTGTGGAAAATTAAAGATTTCAAATAAACCTATTTAAAGTGTATGCGCACATAACTAATAAAAAAAACGAAGAAATATCTCTCGGTAATTTCCTGAAACATATTTTACTTCCGGCTAATATGTTGAATGAAATAAAAACGAAGAAATATATGTCGGCATCATTGTTGACGTTTTTGTGACGACTATCATCAAACGAAATAGTAATATATCATAACGGAAAAGCAAAAGCGAATTTTTAATATATATCGACACATTGCCGGCGGTGCCATGTTGGGCGGTGTATGATACACCATGACGCGATTTTAAAATATATATCTCTGCATTTTCCCGCGTGTGTGGATTGTTCTCAATTATTGCTGACACCGAGTCTAAAAGTAAAACCATCGATAAAAATGAAATCATATGGTGAGTTAGATTGGAGATAAAGGCGTGAGAGAGACTCAATGGCCTTGAAGTTACAGGCCTTTGAGAATTCATTTCGTTCTATAAACGGCAACTTTCATCGGATTTTCTTCCCGTTTTTTTTCAACCGAGTCTAAAACTATGTTAGCGACTGTGAAAAATGAAATGATTTATCGAATTTGATTTGAAATAAAACTGGGGGAGAGCAAGACACCACGGGCCTACAAAACAGGACTCAAAGCTATGCGAGTTAATAAAATGGTGGATATTTGTTTATAGCCACTCCCAGAATGGGTGGAGCTATGGGTGGAGCTACTCTGCAAACCGAGTAAGCCACACCCCGGACAGACACCCAACAGATAGACAGACAGACAGACAGAATCATCTACGGCTATTATAATATAGATATATATATACATATCTATCTATAATTCCAGCAATCTCTGTGTGTCTGTCTGTGTGTCTGTGACCGCTGTTTCTCGACAACCACGGGTCCGATATACTTGAAACTTGCCAGGTATATTGCTGGGGACCCGAGGATGTGCCTTTTCAAGGTTTGTAATTAATCGGACAAGTACCTACCGAGCTATGTCCAAAAAACGCTTCAACCAATCAGAGAGCAGCGAGCTATCACGTGTGCCGAACCGTTAATGCAATGCAAGCGTTAATGCGTTAATGCAAGGCTTTTCTTTTTTTCCCTCTTCTCTTTCTACTTTTCCTTGCGATTAAATTGCAAACAGCCAAAATACGTTGGCGCTAATTGAATAATTGGCCATTAACACTAAAATAATCGTAACTGCGATATGCCAACTTCCGGACAGTGCAGCCTTCCATGTTGTTGTTGTTTGCAGCAGCTGTTTGCAGCAAGGCAAGGCTTTTCAACTATGTTGCCGTTAAACTATGTTTTAAAACGAATTCAAACTGCGATTAAATTAAAACGATTCATCCTAACTGCGATTTGCGAACTTCCGGACAGTGACGACTTATCTTCCGGCAGCCAATCACAGAACGCTCTGTTGCGTAGGCGTGGCCGATGTGAGACGAGCGGAGCTGAGCGCGTTACGAGCTGACCGCCATTACGGTACGTAATTCGATTTCTTATGCGCATTATTTCTCCCAATTCAGTCAGAGCGAAGGGCGGAAGCGAAGAGCGTTGCTTTTTTTGTTTACGGGCGTACGGGCGGGGTAGAGCGTACGGGTAGCGTTTTTTTTTTTTTTTGGCCACGGAACGGGCACCCACGTACGGGCAATGCCCTAGTAATAATAATAATAATAATTCATTTATTTTGTATAGCGCTTTTCCAGAAGCCCAAAGGCGCTTTGACAGAGTGGCAAACAATGCATAACAATACATGAAAACAACAATTGCAAAAAGACAAGAATCAATAGGGAAATATTTAAAGCAAAAGGAGGGAGAAGGAGAAGAGATAGTCAGGGGTTAAATGCTGTGGGTTGAATGTTGAATGCAGTGTTGAACAGGTGGGTCTTTAGTGATGTTTTGAATGTGGTGAGTGAGGAGGAGTCTCTGATGGTGTGAGGTAGTGAGTTCCAGAGGGTGGGAGCAGCGATGGAGAAGGCCCTGTCCCCCCAGGATCTGAATTTGGTCCGGATGGAGGGGGTCAGGAGGTTGGTACCAGCAGAGCGGAGGTTGCGGGTGGGAGTGTGTCTGGAGAGGAGGTCAGCCAGGTAGGATGGGGCCAGGTTATGGAGGGCTTTGTATGTCAAGAGGAGGATTTTGTACTGGATTCTCTGGGGGATGGGGAGCCAGTGAAGCTTGTAAAGGACGGGGGTGATGTGGTCACGGGTCCGGGAATGGGTGAGTAGACGGGCAGCGGAGTTCTGAATGTATTGGAGTTTATTGGTGATTTTTGAGGGTGAACCATAGAGGAGGCTATTGCAGTAGCATATCATATATATTGCATATCATATATATATATATATATACATATCATATGCTATACATATATATATATATTGTTGCGGATCTCTGACGTCGGCTCTCCCCTTATCAAGGGGGGGGGGGGGGTTAATCCCCTTGTCCTTTTATCTGGCCAACGCGAGTCCTGGAAGTTATAACGTTCCTTCCTGTCGGTGGTAAATAGGGATGTTGGTCGATTTTTTGTCCTATTACCTAATTACTACCACCGACCGTAAAGCAAGGGAATAACTCCCGCTCGAACCATGGATATTGATGGGAAATGCCGAGCGGATAGCAATCCGCGATCCGAGCTGTTAACAATGTGACTAAACCCGATTGTAGCGGTTCCGAATCGTGCCACGCTTACCCAATTAGAGAAAAGACTGATGCGATCGGATTTGAGGAAACCAGGAAAATAGGAAGAACAGAGCAATTTATTAACAAATGTACAAAGAAGAAGAGGAAACGAAAGAATGTACAAGAAAGAAAGAGGAAGGAAAAGCACACAGGGCAGTCTTAATTACAGTCTTATTCCCTGGACAAACGGGCCCGTCT
>NC_136272.1:79418265-79633265 GCF_964187855.1 Myxine glutinosa
TCCAAGGGAGTGTTTGAATGAAAACTGGATGTTTAAGTAATTATAAACACTTTTTTTGAAGATAATTAACGGGCGTGCACCACTACACAGGCTGCTTTTGCAAGCCATGGCAATACAGTAGATGACGCTCCTTTTTGTTTGACCTTTTTTTTATTACACGGGATCGCATTGTTTCACATTTTTGTGCGATCTACTTTCATTTTATTAATATAGCTATGAGTTGATGTACCGATAAAAATTTACCAAGAAAAACAAAAACGTCGAATCGGACCTCATGTTGAGGATTTCCCTTGGTGAAAACTTGGTTTTTGCTTCGAATGGCCCCACACCCTCATTTTAACTCAGATTCAATCTCTGTTTTCATTTCTGGTAGTCGCTAAGACAGATAAAGACTCTGTGATACCAAACTGTGTGAAAATCCGTTCACTTTTGATTGACTTACCTCGTTGAGTGAATTTACATGGTGCAATGCTTAAAAGTTCCTCGTGCTCTTCGTATAGGCCTCGTCTCCCCTTCCCCCTCTCTCTCCCACTACCCTCTCCCTCCTCTCTCTACCCTCCCCCTCCTCTCTCTCTCTCTCTACCCTCCCCCTCCTCTCTCTCTCTCTCTCTACCCTCCCCCTCCTCTCTCTCTCTCTCTACCCTCCCCCTCCTCTCTCTCTCTCTCTCTCTACCCTCCCCCTCCTCTCTCTCTCTCTCTACCCTCCCCCTCCTCTCTCTCTCTCTACCCTCCCCCTCCTCTCTCTCTCTACCCTCCCCCTCCTCTCTCTCTCTACCCTCCCCCTCCTCTCTCTCTACCCTCCCCCTCCTCTCTCTCTCTCTACCCTCCCCCTCCTCTCTCTCTCTCTACCCTCCCCCTCCTCTCTCTCTACCCTCCCCCTCCTCTCTCTCTCTACCCTCCCCCTCCTCTCTCTCTCTACCCTCCCCCTCCTCTCTCTCTCTCTACCCTCCCCCTCCTCTCTCTCTCTACCCTCCCCCTCCTCTCTTTCTACCCTCCCCCTCCTCTCTCTCTACCCTCCCCATCTCTCTCTCTCTACCCTCCCCCTCCTCTCTCTCTCTCTCTCTACCCTCCCCCTCCTCTGTCTCTCTCTCTCTACCCTCCCCCTCCTCTCTCTCTCTCTCTACCCTCCCCCTCCTCTCTCTCTCTACCCTCCCCCTCCTCTCTCTCTCTCTACCCTCCCCCTCCTCCCTCTCTCTCTACCCTCCCCCTCCTCTCTCCATCCTTCCCTTCTCTTAATATTCCGTCAGTGAAGCAACCACGTTTCCCTGGAACGCTGGGTACCTTTTCTAGTATTTAATAATTTCATCCCCTATCTAAACCATCTCCATGGCCTAATTCCTACCCATCTCCATCCCTTCCTCACCACTGCCTGCATCCATTCATTCCACCTTCACCTTAGTATGCACCCATTGCACAATCAATGTGGATTTTAACATTTTTACATGCAACTTTTGTTTCTTTGCATAGCCCATGTTGCAAGCATCAATGAAAGCAGGTCGGTCAACGCGCACCTCTTTAGATTTGGAGTTAGACTTGCAGGCTTCCAAGGCTGTTGAAGAAAGACTCAACGATGAGCTCCGATCATTGCGTGAGCTGCAGTCACGTCTTGAATATGCAAGAGAAAGAGATAGTACACACCTTCCTACTTGGATCCGAGAGGACGTGCGATTCCAGCACTTGCTTGAAAAAGCTAAGAAACAGGTGAAACAGCTGTAGTTTTGTAACTTTGTATTGAAAATAACAAAGGTTTATTTAACATCTATCTTAACCACAGAACGTACTTTGCAGAGTGGATTAAGCCTTTATTAAAATATTCTTTACTTTCTCTTGCATAAATTGAATGCAGTTATGGAGTTTGAAAAGGTGCACTGTTAACTCCCACAATATCACGTTTGTATCCAATCTCATTTCCTATAGGCTGAATGGACATCAGAAGAACAATTGGAAGAGCAGAGGGTTGAGAGGATGATGAAAAAAGCTTCAAAAGAGATCTTTCGGCTGCGAGGACAGAGCCAAAAGGTTCCTCCACAGGTTCAATTCTTTAGGTATGTCCATAATAAGGAAACTAGAAAAACTTGTCTTTACAGCTACAAATCCTTTTTGCATCCTCCCAGCAGGGAATGATAAAGGTGAAAGTTTGGTTTCTTTTCTATTTTCCAGTGTTCTGAAATTTTGTGTTTCTGTTAACCTCTACCATTTTTCATTTTGTTTCACGTCATCTGATATTTCCAAAAACTTTTCCCATCTCATTAACATTCCCTGCCTTCCGGTTTCTCTGAACAATTTGAAAATTACATAAGAAATGTATGACTCGAAGGAAGTCTGGTGTTGGCTTTAACTGTTAGGGTGGCTGGCTTGAGATCTTAGGATCCTGAGTTTGAGCCCCTAACATGCCATTGAATTAACACCAGGGGAGTTGACTGGGCCTGTCATCCTTCCAAGGTCGGCAATATGAGTACCATCTTACTGGTAATAGGAGGCACTGCATCAGCGGCACAGCCACACTTGCAGAAAATGATGCAGTCAAGTTGCTACAGGCTGCATAAGAACCACCACCATGCTAAGACCAGTCCATTTTATTAAACAGTCTAATTTAACGTCAACTTTACCAGTAACAACTCAACAATATTGACTTCTGGAAGATTGCTGTAACGTGCACTGGTGTACATACTTTATAGACGTACTCACATTCTAATTGTACATACTTTATCGACGTACTCACATTCTAATTGTACATACTTTACAGACGTACTCACATTCTAATTATACATACTTTACAGACGTACTCACATTCTAATTGTACATACTTTACAGACGTACTCACATTCTAATTGTACATACTTTACAGACGTACTCACATTCTATTTATCCATACTTTATAGATGTACTCACATTCTAATTATACATACTTTACAGACGTACTCACATTCTAATTGAACATACTTCATTGACGTACTCACATTCTAATTATACATACTTTACAGACGTACTCACATTCTAATTGTACATACTTCAAAGACGTACTCACATTCTAATTATACATACCTTACAGACGTACTCACATTCTAATTATACATACTTTACAGACATACTCACATTCTAATTGTACATACTTCATAGACGTACTCACATTCTAATTATACATACTTTACAGACGTACTTACATTCTAATTATACATACTTCATAGATGTACTCACATTCTAATTATACATACTTTACAGACGTACTCACATTCTAATTAATACATACTTTATAGACTACTCACATTCTAATTGTACATACTTTATAGATGTACTCACATTCTAATTATACATACTTCATAGACGTACTCACATTCTAATTATACATACTTTACAGACGTACTCACATTCTAATTATACATACTTTATAGACGTACTCACATTCTAATTATACATACTTTATAGACGTACTCACATTCTAATTATACATACTTTATAGACGTACTCACATTCTAATTGTACATACTTTATAGACGTACTCACATTCTAATTGTACATACTTTATAGACGTACTCACATTCTAATTATACATACTTTACAGACGTACTCACATTTTAATTGTACATACTGTATAGACGCACTCACATTCTAATTGTACATACTTTATAGATGTACTCACATTCTAATTGTACATACTTTATAGACGCACTCACATTCTAATTGTACATACTGTATAGACGCACTCACATTCTAATTGTACATACTGTATAGACGTACTCACATTCTAATTGTACATACTTTATAGACGCACTCACATTCTAATTGTACATACTTTATAGATGTACTCACATTCTAATTGTACATACTTTATAGACGCACTCACATTCTAATTGTACATACTGTATAGACGTCCTCACATTCTAATTGTACATACTTTATAGACGCACTCACATTCTAATTGTACATACTTTATAGATGTACTCACACATTCTAATTGTACATACTTTATAGACGCACTCACATTCTAATTGTACATACTGTATAGACGCACTCACATTCTAATTGTACATACTGTATAGACGCACTCACATTCTAATTGTACATACTTTATAGACGTACTCACATTCCAATTGACATACTTTATAGACGCACTCACATTCTAATTGTACATACTGTATAGACGCACTCACATTCTAATTGTACATACTGTATAGACGTACTCACATTCTAATTGTACATACTTTATAGACGCACTCACATTCTAATTGTACATACTTTATAGATGTACTCACATTCTAATTGTACATACTTTATAGACGCACTCACATTCTAATTGTACATACTGTATAGACGTACTCACATTCTAATTGTACATACTTTATAGACGTACTCACATTATAATTGTACATACTTTATAGACGTACTCACATTCTAATTGTACATACTTTCATGTACATTCTTTATAGACGTACTCACATTATAATTGTACATACTGTATAGACGTACTCACATTATAATTGTACATACTGTATAGACGCACTCACATTCCAATTGACATACCTTATAGACGCACTCACATTCTAATTGTACATACTGTATAGACGTACTCACATTCTAATTGTACATACTTTATAGATGTACTCACATTCTAATTGTACATACTTTATAGACGTACTCACATTATAATTGTACATACTTTATAGATGCTCACATTATAATTGGACATACTTTATAGACGTACTCACATTATAATTGTCCATACTTTATTGACGTACTCGGTTGAAAAAAAGGTAACGTGCACTACTGACTACCACTAGGTGGCGTTTGTGGCCTACTTTAGCACATCATGTGCAAACAGTCAGACAAACGGACCGAAATGCAATATGCTCTCCTCTGGCGAGCGTAACCAGAGATGTTACTGTATTTTTCTTTTACTGATACCACTTATAATTTACTGTTTGTAATTTACAAATTTCTTCCTAACTTAAAGTTTATTTTTCTCAAGCACTATAGCAAGTAATATTTTGACCTTTCATCCATTTCAGGGCGAAGATGGAATTCTTCACTCGAGCAAAGATAAACGTCCCTCCTCTTCCGGTTGATGACGTATGATCTGATCTTCTGACTTATTTGCTTCACATATTAGCAACACAAGATTATGTTCAGCATTCTACAAGGAGACAGAACATCTTGTATAGCACTTTGGCATGGAAACCGACAGGAATCCTGAAGAAGTTTCTTTCGTGAGAAATGTTTCCATAGCCATGAAAACTTTGGCATTTTTTATAACCTCGAAATATTTTATGACAAAGGGCTGAAGGTACATATACAAGATGGACACAACAGCAGCAGCTCCAAATTGATGAGAAATTACTCGTCAGTTTACATTTGGTTGAAGTTTTAATTTTTCCTTTCTATGATTGCCAGGAATGCAGAGAGACAGAGAGACAGAGAGACAGAGATGTTGTTGTTGTTGTTGTTGTTTCAAACTAGGGTATTACCGTTTATGGGTTCACAATTGCCAGCCAGATGTGGCACGCACTAGGTCTCGATGCTGGCCAACTAGTGAAGTACCTTAATTCGCGGTGAGATGACTGGATTCTACCATGTACAACCCCTAATATAGCCACAACTTTCAATTTTTCTGTATTTTGGGGTTTCGGAGGGGATGGAGGATGGGGAGGTCTCACTTTGTAAAGGCAAGGCATAAAGCCAAATAAATGAAATGCAAGGATGGTATTACTTTACACATGATTGATCATTTGATGGCATTGATAGTTTGATGCAGATAAGAAAATTAATAAATGCTGGTAAATAGGAAGCAGCCTTGAACTTTGATTTGTGCTGTAAACCACTGCACCCAATGTTTCAGTATTCATTTTAAAGGGGTAAAGAACATTAAAATTTTGGATGCTCTTTAAATTGTAAATTCTCTTCAGGTCCGCTTTTGTTTATGAATGCACAATAAAGGGGTTCTGTTCAGTCTGTTATTTTATTATTAAAGGCTGTGTTTTTAATGTGTTCGAGAACCATCAATTTTTTGTTTAACATTGCAAAGATACTTTGATGCTTTGAAAATGTAAAAAACAAAATCTGTCATATCCATAATTACCTTTCAGGATAATAGTTCGGTTGAACGTGGCCAACCTTTATATCATTACCGATATTAACCCTTAAAAGGTAGCCTTCATTACACAGTAATGTCGGGGCAACCTGGCTGGAGCTTATCTGAAAGCTCTGAAAGCTCCACAAAGCTTCCAATCAATTCATGACCCCTAATTATGGATCTGACCCCAAAGGATGTTCTTTTTTTTAAGAAAAAAAAAATGTTCTTTTGCAAAAACATTATAATAATAATAATAAAGGAGTCTTATATAGCCCCATCAAGCAGAGTAAACTACCCTCATGGCGCTTTACATTATCATGCGAATGCACACACACCACACACACACACACACAAACATACACACACACACAGACACACCTTCACTCTTGCCCTATTCCTCTCCCTCCCCATTCAAAACCCACAGATGTGTATTCCCCCTCCTCCTCCCCTCACTCCCCCACACATGTACACAGACATACTCTCGATCTCTGTCCCACCTCAAACCAAAGGCAAAACAGGACCTAGACTTTGAAAGACTTGTGAAACAGATAGGTTTTGAGGGAGGTTTTAAAGGCAGGAAGAGAGTCAACATGTCGAACAGAGGAAGGCAAGTCATTCCAGAGCAGAGGTGCAGCAAAGGAAAAGGATTTCTCGCCAAACGACATTATACCCTTTGCAATATTTTTAAGATTAAAACTACATTTAAAACTACATTTTACATTTTAAGGATTACATTTAAAGGATTTAAAGGTTGTCTCTTTTAAAGGTTAAAGGTTAAAGATTACATTTAAAGATTAAAGATTAAAGATTTAAAGTTAAAGATTAAAGGATAAAGATTTAAAGGTTAAAGGATTACATTTAAAAGGATTAAAACTACATTTTAAGATTAAAACTGTTGCGGATATGAGGATTGTGTTTTTTTTATTGTGTTGTATTGTATAGTAAATTGTTGTAAATATCACCCTCTGTAAAATGTAATGATTCCTTGTAAATACCTCCGTAGTGTGAAGGTCAAAGGGCGTCTCGGTAGTTATTCCATAAACACCACATTGCAGGACACGATAAAACCCTTGTTCAGTAGCTTATATCTTATTATGTGTCTTAGGGTAAGGCTGTGTCTCCCATTAATTTAAATACTCCATTGCACCAAGTGAAATAAGAGTAGATCCCCTTTCATTTCATTTCAATGGCCAACTGCATTTTGGGCGGTTTTCTTCAACCACCATTGGCCACGAGGCAGGGTTGGGAAAGAAGGGCGTGTCTCCACCTCGTCATAGAGGGGAGGAGTGAGCCAGCCCCGAACAACCAACCGAGCACGAGGGGTTTGGTTTGAGAGGGCGGAGGAAGAGCGTTTGGGGGAGGTTCGCAAAAGTTGAGGGGCGGGGCCTATATAACCCGCCGTGGGGGTGTCCCCCAAGAGATGGGCTGGAGAGAAGTAGTGCAGGCCCATATGTCATAACAATATTGTTTGTGTTTTTTGTTTGTTAAAATTGATTTAGCAATGGATTCTGCTTCAGAATATTATAGAGATGTAAAAAAAATAGGGTTCCATTTTTTCTTTTACGTCTAATAGGTAGTAATTCGAAGAAATCCAAGATGGCCGCCATAAAATTTGGAAAATACACTTTTGTGCATATCTTTGTATCTAGATATCATATAAACATGAATAATATGTCCTTTTATATGTTTTCAGACCCAAGGAAGCCATTTCTGCCATTGTTTTTACAGAAAAATGCAAGGAAAATAAAATAGTGGACATATACCAGCCAAAGTGGGGTCGGCCGGCATGAAATCGGTTAATTAAGTTTCCACCATCTAGTTAAGGTCTGGTTTTGACTGTGTTGACGAAATGTGAATCTGAATAGTAGTATCTATCTTTGCAGGACCGACGACAGTTCAAGAGTGTCTAGAAAATTACACCTACCTTCAAGATGAGTGACTCACCACCCAGGAAGATTGAGAAGTCAGTAGATTTCGGACTTTGTTTTGTATGCCAAATGGCCATAGGGCAAACAGACTATACAACCTTTGTAACGAAACCAAAACTCTCCTCTGTCGAGAAACTGATGGCAGGTGCTGAGGAACAGTACACGTATGGTGAAACAAAGTTTGCATCATTGAATAGACGTTTGCAATATTCCTCTGCTGAAGAATTGCTCGCAAAAGGTCTCCGCTACCATAAAGCTTGTTACAAAGATGTTACCAATAAGATGCACATTGATCGAGCAAAGGCTAGGTTTGAGAAAGGAACAACATCAGGCAGTGCCGCAGAAATCCGACTGAAAAAGAGAGGACGACCAAGTTCTAGTGATCTAGGGGAAAGCACATCAACATCCAGAAGGTGTTCCCGAGAACAGACATTTGACGCGCTCAGATGTGTCATATGCCAGGAAGACAGAGGAAGTGAACTACACAATGTGTCAACAAAGAACATGGGACTCCAGATCAGAAACATTGGCCAAGAAACAAGTAATGACAATCTGAAAGTGAGACTGAACAGTGTCATAAGTTCGCCTGACCCATTGCAAGCAATGGCTGAGGACATGAAATATCATTTACCATGTGTAGTTAAGGCCAAACGTGCTATAGTTAAGACGGAAAAACAAACAGAAACAACCAATGTTAACTTTGGTCAGGTGTTATCAGACCTTGAACTCATTGAAATTGTTGAAACTGCGTTGAATGATACTACTGAAAATGCTGTGCTGAATATGAATGAAATTCATGTAACCTATGTCAATTTACTTAAGGAGCACGACTTTCCGGTCTCAGACAACCATAGTTATAAGCCATACCTGAAACAATTGATCCTAGACAACATTGCCGATGTTCATTTCAGCCGGCCCTCAAACAAAACAAAGCCAGAGCAGATTCTTTCCACAAAGCTCAAAGACCACATGATATCAAGCACAATTACAGCAGACAGCATCAAAGACGATTTTAAAGTACTTTTGCGAGCTGCGAAAATATTGAGGAAAGACATCGCATCTTCCCCAGCATGGAAATTTAATGGAACCTTTGCTGATTACAAGCCACCCCCGATGCTCAACATCTTCTGCAAGCATGCAGTCATGGGAACAAGGAAAGTAGGAAATAGCAACAGGGAGGACTCCATTGGTGTGAGTGCATCATTGTTGGCGCAGCACTTTGTCGGTGCTTATAAATCTGACCGACAGGTATCGTACGAACCAAGAAGCGAGGATGGATCATTCAAACAACGATTTGAAACTCCATTGAGTGTGGGCTTAGCTCTCGACATACACAAAAACACACGATCCAAGGCGCTTGTAGAGAAACTTGCACATCTGGACCTCGCCATCTCCTACAAAAAGGTCATGGAGATTGAGACCAGCATTGCCAACTCCGTACTGAAGCAAATGGAGTCCACCGGAGGCATCTGTCTACCACCATGGTTGGTTCAGGACACGTTCGTCTGGTTTGCCATGGACAACATCGATTTTCTAGAGTCAACTCCTTGCGGGATGAATACCCTTCATGGTACAGCAATTGCGATCTACCAGCCTGTATCACCGGAGAAATCACCCATGATACCACCAATTGAACTTGACCGGTCATCAAAAGCTCAAACGATACATGATGCAGTTGGCTGTAAAACGTTGACCTGCAAGAAGCCAGCACCCGAGAAGAGAAAGAGCGACTGCAAGCTGCTCACATCAAAACCCGAGACAGACAAGAACAAGAAAACCGATATGACCTGGATGATTGGATGCCTGAACTTCGAGGAAGAAGGAGAAGTTGACGTCAAACTCACAGCTCCGGGGACGTGGGGAGCCTTCAATTCCTTGCTATCTTCGTCCAGTGAGAAGACCAATGTTGCTCTCGTTCCTCCGTTGATAAGGTCGCCTCCTACAGACTATGATACACTGTACACGGGTCTGATGAGAGCTCACAACATCACAACTCGTGTTATGGGGAGTGAGGCAATCACAGTCATGACTCTCGATTTGCAGCTATACGACCTGGCGATGAAGCTGTGGGTGGAACGCGAGGACATCAGGAAGCAATTCCTCTTCCGACCTGGTGAGCTACATGTTGTGTTTTGGGCCTTAGCTGCATTAGGAAAATACGTGGAAGGGAGTGGAATTGATCAGGCATGGGTCGAGGCTGGACTTTTCTCGCCAACCACAGTGAGCCAAATACTAAATGGGAGGCACTTGTATCGAGCTCTGGAGGCACACATGGTAACACTGATCGCTTTGTACAACCTGTACTTCCAGAGATTCCTGGCAATGGAACCTGAAGAAAGGGCCTATCTGAACGAGTCATCTGTTCGTCTGGGAGAGGCATATCAGAGAGACATCAGCGGGAGCATGGAGCCAGAGAAGAATCTATGCGACATTCTCAAAAAAACATTGGCCATGATGGAGTCCAGAGATATGACCAAAAAACTGGAACAATTTGAGGTCAGCACAAACAAGATACAGCGCTTCATCCTGAACTACATGAAACAGTTTGAGACTATCCTTCTGTTCATTAGAAGTACAAGACAACGTGATCTGCTGCTGCATATGGAGAGCATCGAGTCTCTCACGAAGTACTTCTTCGCTCACGATCATCTAAACTATGCTCGGTTGCTCCCTCTCTACATTTCAACAATGCAGGAGACTGAAAAGCAGCACCCAGAACTGTGGAGGGAATTCATGAAAGGGAACTTCTGTGTGACAAAAGGATTGGCAGGCTTCACATCAATAGCCCCAGACCATGGCATTGAGCAAGAAAACCGTACACTGAAGGTGATTGGAGGAATCGTAGGGATAACTCAAAATGAGAAGGCGCTTGACAAGTTCTTCCTCATTGCACCTGAGCTGTCAAAGTCACTGCACGAGTTTGCGGAGGGATATGGTCTTGGTGAAAACCAGAGCAGAAAACAACACCACGAAATCACGGGGGGAAAGCTTTCCCGGGTGATGAGCCATGCCTCCAAGCTTTCTAGGGTGTTCCGTGAACATGGCGATCCATTTATGGAAGAGGAAGTAGACGAGGTCTACAACCTGCTCACCAAAGAAGTCATGAATGAAAAAGTGTCCAGCGACATCTTAGAGCGCGACGAGATCGGACAACAGATGTTCCAGCAATTTGCCACAGATCGTTTAGCTGAGGGAAAACTTTCTGTGTGGGACAAAATGACGAAAAGAAAACTTCGAACATTCAAGAGTTCGAATGCCACAACAGAAGTGAGATCGGGCGACAAGCTGATCAAAGTCAAAGAAGAGCGAGGATTGTTGCAGAGGTTCATCGTTATCTCACGGAGCCGACCAGAGCTCGACCTGAAAGAATGTATTGGCACCTATGAATTTGGCATCGTTCCACGTTCTTTATTTGCATCTGATGGATCCCTCTTGTTGGCATACGACAAGGCAAAAATCCTTCGTCAACTTGAGCATCTGGCTGAGCCTGAAGAGCAGGATGTACATGATCCACCAGGAGAACCTATTTCGACAGAAATCAATGAGCATCAAGACGCGGGAATTGCCGCTTTGAATGATGCAGCAGCACACGCTGGGGAAGAAACTAATGACCCATCAACTGACTATGAAATCTCAAGCCAAAATTTGCAGGAACCCTCTCAGATCAGCCAAAACCCAGACACAACCACAAGATCAGGAGTGATCAATGAAAACGAGACTACTTCTCGCCATAGAGTGATAATCATTGATGGCATGGCTCTTGTTAACGGGATCTCCAAAACAGAACAAATGATTACATGCAGTGACTTTGCTCAATCGTTCATTGAACGCCTCGAAAATATTGCCGTGCATTATGATGACGTGAGGTTGGTATTCGACCGATACATCGATAACTCACTGAAAGACAAAATGCGCCTAAAGAGGACAAAGGGGAAATCAACATACTATCACGTCAGGGATAGTACATTGATCCAGAAGATTTCACTCAAAGATTTCCTTTCCAATGTGAAGACCAAGGCAGAGCTTACAGAGTACTTGGCTGTGAAGTGTCTATCTTACAGCAAGGCTCATCCAAACAAGTTGAAGAAGTTCATGGTGACATCAGGAACTAAGACCACGGGCAACACTGAAGTTCCAGACAGTCTACTCACGCACAGCCAAGAAGAGGCCGATACACTCTTAATTCTGCATGCTCTCACAGTCGACAAAGATGCAGAAGTTATCATTGATTCGCCAGATACCGATATCTTCCTCCTACTGATTCAGAGATTTCACGATCTACCACCTGCTACGAGGTTTCTCACTGGGAAGGGAAAGTTGAGGAGGAGCATTGCAGTCCAACCTATTCATGGCATGCTAGGAGAGAAACGTGCGTCTGCAATACTTGGATTCCACGCATTCACGGGAAGTGACATGTCTGGAAGGTTCGCTGGCAGGAGCAAGGACTGGTGCTTTAAGGTCTTCATGACATGTGACAACAAGATATGGGAGGCTCTGGAGTCTTTGGGACAAACTGATCCGTCACCAGAAGTGTGTTCCCAGCTGGAACGCTTCGTCTGTCTGCTGTACAAGTCTAAAGTTCACACGAAAGTAAACGAGCTTCGCTGGTTCTTATTCTCCAACCGTGCTGCTGAGGGAGAGAGTCTTCCACCTACCACTGGTTCGCTAAAGTTACACGTTCAGCGAGCACATTATATCGCAATGATATGGAGAAAGGCAGCAGAAAGCCATCCGTCCCTTCCATCACCTGTCGAGTATGGTTGGCAGTTACTTTCGGATGATGGGGTTTATGCCCCAAGTCGATGCCTGAATCCTCCAGCCCCAGAAGCAATAATGAATCTCGTGAACTGTGGGTGCAAGAAAGGGTGTATGGGAAGATGTAGCTGTCGCAATAACAATATTCCTTGTACTGAAGTTTGTGGGTGTGTGGGTTACAGTTGTAACAACAAAGCAAACATCAATGAACCGCGTGTGATAGATATGGATGAGGATGAATGAGGCATTCGTTTATGTGATCGTTTATGTTCATTCATCGTTTATGTTTAGGTGTGTGTGTATGTGTGTGCGTGTGTGTGTGTGTGTGTGTGTGTGTGCGTGTGCGTGTGTGTGTATTCAAAATAAATGTTATCAGTGAAGATTGTTTATTGAATCGATTCTAATTGGGAAATTATACGATCCGATTTCACGACGGCCGTCTCCATTTTGGCTGGTATATTGCCCACTATTTTAATTTCCTTGCATTTTTCTGTAAAAACAATGGCAGATATGGCTTCCTTGGGTCTGAAAACATATAAAAGGACATATTATTCATGTTTATATGATATCTAGATACAAAGATATGCACAAAAGTGTATTTTCCAAATTTTATGGCGGCCATCTTGGATTTCTTCGAATTACTACCTATTAGACGTAAAAGAAAAAATGGAACCCTATTTTTTTTACATCTCTATAATATTCTGAAGCAGAATCCATTGCTAAATCAATTTTAACAAACAAAAAACACGAAATTACTAATCGCCCTAGACTAAAGTGAGAGAAAGGCTGAGCTGAGCTGCGTGGAGAGGTACACGAAAAGGAAGGGTCCAAGAGAAAGCCGAGGAGCTTTTACGAAGCAAGCTACACGAGAGATACAGCAGAGGAGTGCAGCCCCGTTTCAACCAGCCGCGTGAAGCCCTGACGGTGTGCGCTGTAAAGCGGGATACAAGGAGCCGCCGGCCCCCCGTTTCCCGCCCGGAGTGGACCCGCTCGCTGTGCCCTGTGATCCCACCTGCTCTTCCTTTCCAGCCATTCCTGCCTGCAAGTTCCCCATTTTGCCTACGTGAGTTTGTTTTGTTTGTTCTGTCCTGGGTAGTAAACTAAGTCAGTATAAGCTAGTAATTTGCACTGTGTCACCTGCGTCTCATGTCCCCTGTAAATAAACGTGACTGCTTTCTTTTTGCTTATGTGTGTAAATAATAATAAACCCAGTTACTCTTCTGTACGTCTTCTTCCTCTTTGCATTCGGTCGCTTTAGAGTTTTCCAGATTGAGTAGCTGTGGCGCGATACGGCCAACGTTTGGGTAAATCGGGTGAATCGGGGAAGAACTGTTCGGCCGCGGTTATACCTCCGCTCGGTAAAATAACATCTAATCCGCGGACCGTAACAATGTCGAACAGAGGAAGGCAAGTCATTCCAGAGCAGAGGTGCAGCAAAGGAAAAGGATTTCTCGCCAAACGACATTATACCCTTTGCAATATTTTAAAGATTAAAACTAAATCTGCTATTAAAACTGTTTTTAATGATTTTTTATTCAATTTTTTTTTCCTGACAAATTTAAATACTAAAGAAGAGGTAGAAACTTGTTTCCTGCATTGTCCGAGAGAGGTGAAGAGTGGATCATCCCACAGGTGCAATTACATCTCCAATAGGGCAGTGGTAATTGCAAGCCAGAGAAGTAAAAATGTAAATTCTGAAATAATATATATTCTGAAAAAAAAAAATATAGCAATTAGCACCACACCACTATTCATTGGTAGTCTCATTGTGAACAACCAACAAACACAGTTTTGCTGTTATTTTGAACGAAATGCCTGAAAAACCCCGGTAAGGTTTTCTCCAACATATGTGTAAATAAGTTGGTCCCAGGTAACTTGAACACAATGGACCTCTATAAGCACACAAACAAAGCAGGCGCGAAGAGCGACGCAGCGTCCCTCGATCATACCTCTGCACACTGAAGATTATGTTCCATATACCCATATCATCAATGACCCCTATTATGTCGAATCGTTTTTTGTCATGGGTTATGAACGTCAAATGTAATTATTCACTCACATCGGGTCATAGATCAGATATACAGTATGAAGTTTCCGATTTTTTTTAATAAGAATTTTGATTCAACCAATTATGGCTGTAATAAAACTTCACTGATGATGCCATCATTATCATCCTATGTACTCAATGGGGAGTTGATATATGCCAAGTTTGAAATGTTTTCGTTGCGTGGTTTCAGATAACATTATGTCCAAATTCTGTCCGTTAATCCAATATGGGTCCCATACCATGTAGAGTTTTGCATCAATCGGACAAGCGGATGCAAAGAAGCATTTTTAAAGTGGAAATATATAGACGTGGACACACACAGAGCTCAAGGAACCAAAGTAAATACAAGTTACAAGAGTAAGTATATTTTACCCAGTCGAACCCAGCTGCGCCTGGACTCTGTGTCCTTTTCTCCTGACAAAGTGGAGAAGTTTTCGTCAATCCTCGACTCTGATTCTGCAACTGGACCAGACGGCATCAGCCCACGGGTCCTAAAATCATGCTCTGCCACTCTGTCTCACCCTCTCTCTGTTCTTTTCACCCTCTCTTTTGCTCAAGGTCATCTGCCAGCATCTTGGAAATCAGCCAACATTACCGCTTTACACAAAAAATGTGCAAAAACAGATCCTTGCAACTAGATGGCATTCATAGAATACTTGTACGAGCTCTGCGCAGTCAACTTGGTGTGAGCCAACTCTTCTGTTTTTGAACATTTTTTTCTTTGATCCAATATGGCTGCCAGACCACGTGAGAGATGACATCATAAATTTATATAATATAATGTAATTGTTGCAAAGATCACGCTCAATACATTTCAAACTGATCAGACTAAGCATTGTCCCTGTCGAATTATGACGTCATAATTATGGCACCAATGACGTCATCGTTAACAACACCTATTCCCCATATGGAGTTCTTTACAATGAGCCATGTTTCAATTTTTCCCATGCAGCGGTTTTGGAAAGGTGCAACATTTTTCGGTTTTTCCAAGATGGCGCATGGTACCACATGACCTATGACGTCATGATTATCATTAAAATATTATAAAGGAGGAGGTGCCCCTCTGGTGAAAATTTCATGTCCATCAGACGAACAGTTGCTTAATTTTTTAAAATAACGATCGGATGGATAAGTGTTGTATTTGTCGAATTATGACGTCATAACGAAGGCACCGATGACATCAACATATCTTATTCCGCATGGGGAGTAGTTGACAATGAGCCAGGTGGTTTCAGAGTGGTTTCAGAGATATAGAGGTGCGAAGTTTTCCCAATATGGCGCCTGTACCACGTGACCTATGACGACATACTAATCATTAAAATCTTCTACAGGAGGAGGCATTCCTATGGTGAAAATTTCATGTCAATCGGACCGACAGTTGCCGAGAAAATGAATTTTTAAAATGCAGACACATACGGCACACGTGCGTAACTGAATGCTTAACCCTGCTTTTCGCTTCGCGAGCACAAGGTAACTACAGACCAATCAGCCTGCTCCCAATTATCAGCAAAGTCATGGAATCGATCATCGCTTCGGATATCAAATCCTTCCTCTTCAATCAATCAATCAATCAATTAATTCGGTTTTATTAGAATAAAAGACAAAATAAAAAATGTGCATGACTGTCGTTCACGGACTAATAATGTCAAGTTTACAATATAAATAATTTCACATAGTAACAAATACATTATGCAGACAGAAAAATAAAACAATTATCTCTTTGCATTGGTGAATCAATCAAAACAGAAGAAATTCATTTAAAAGGTTGAAATACTTCAGTCATGAATGTCAATAATTACATTCAAAATATCTAAATGTTTGTATTAAATAACCAACACTGACTTAAAAATGGTTTAATATATAACATTACAAAAATTAAATATTCAATCAATTAATCAAAGTATTTCAAATTATGCGTCTTATTTCAGTTATACAGGAAAAATGTATTTACTTTGTGTCAAAGAGCACATGCTGGTAATAAAAATTAAAATCTTTCGAGATTATTACACAAATTCAGAAAATCAACATTAAATAAAGAAAACAAAACAAAATAAATTAATTTAGAAAGTTAAAATACATTAATCATGCTCCCCAGATTATTCATTTTATTTTAATAATACAGGAAAAATGTATTTACTTTGTGTTAAATTAATTAATAAAACTTGCTGTTAATAAAAGTTGAAATCTTTCGAGATTATTACAGAAATTCGGAAAATCAACATTGAATAAAGAAAACAAAACAAAAGAAATTAATTTAGAAAGTTAAAATACATTAATCATGCTCCCCAGATTATTCATTTTATTTTAATAATACAGGAAAAATGTATTCACTTTGTGTTAAATGAATTAATAAAACTTGCTGTCAATAAAAGTTGAAATCTTTCGAGATTATTACAGAAATTCGGAAAATCAACATTGAATAAAGAAAACAAAACAAAAGAAATTAATTTAGAAAGTTAAAATACATTAATCATGCTCCCCAGATTATTCATTTATTTCAATAATACAGGAAAAATGTATTTACTTTGTGTTAAATTAATTAATAAAACTTGCTGTTAATAAAAGTTGAAATCTTTCGAGATTATTACAGAAATTCGGAAAATCAACATTGAATAAAGAAAACAAAACAAAAGAAATTAATTTAGAAAGTTAAAATACATTAATCATGCTCCCCAGATTATTCATTTTATTTTAATAATACAGGAAAAATGTATTTACTTTGTGTTAAATTAATTAATAAAACTTGCTGTTAATAAAAGTTGAAATCTTTCGAGATTATTACAGAAATTCGGAAAATCAACATTGAATAAAGAAAACAAAACAAAAGAAATTAATTTAGAAAGTTAAAATACATTAATCATGCTCCCCAGATTATTCATTTTATTTTAATAATACAGGAAAAATGTATTCACTTTGTGTTAAATGAATTAATAAAACTTGCTGTCAATAAAAGTTGAAATCTTTCGAGATTATTACACAAATTCAGAAAATCAACATTAAATAAAGAAAACAAAACAAAATAAATTAATTTAGAAAGTTAAAATACATTAATCATGCTCCCCAGATTATTCATTTATTTCAATAATACAGGAAAAATGTATTTACTTTGTATTAAATTAATTAATAAAACTTGCTGTTAATAAAAGTTGAAATCTTTCGAGATTATTACAGAAATTCGGAAAATCAACATTGAATAAAGAAAACAAAACAAAAGAAATTAATTTAGAAAGTTAAAATACATTAATCATGCTCCCCAGATTATTCATTTTATTTTAATAATACAGGAAAAATGTATTTACTTTGTGTTAAATTAATTAATAAAACTTGCTGTTAATAAAAGTTGAAATCTTTCGAGATTATTACAGAAATTCGGAAAATCAACATTGAATAAAGAAAACAAAACAAAAGAAATTAATTTAGAAAGTTAAAATACATTAATCACGCTCCCCAGATTATTCATTTTATTTTAATAATACAGGAAAAATGTATTCACTTTGTGTTAAATGAATTAATAAAACTTGCTGTTAATAAAAGTTGAAATCTTTTGAGATTATTACAGAAATTCGGAAAATCAACATTAAATAAAGAAAACAAAACAAAAGAAATTAATTTAGAAAGTTAAAATACATTAATCATGCTCCCGGGATTATTCATTTATTTCAATAATACAGGAAAAATGTATTCACTTTGTGTTAAATTAATTAATAAAACTTGCTGTTAATAAAAGTTGAAATCTTTCGAGATTATTACAGAAATTCGGAAAATCAACAGTAAATAAAGAAAACAAAACAAAAGAAATTAATTTAGAAAGTTAAAATACATTAATTATGCTCCCCAGATTATTCATTTATTTCAATAATACAGGAAAAATGTATTCACTTTGTGTTAAAATAATTAATAAAACTTGCTGTTAATAAAAGTTGAAATCTTTCGAGATTATTACAGAAATTCGGAAAATCAACATTAAATAAAGAAAACAAAACAAAAGAAATTAATTTAGAAAGTTAAAATACATTAATCATGCTCCCCAGATTATTCATTTATTTCAATAATACAGGAAAAATGTATTTACTTTGTGTTAAATTAATTAATAAAACTTGCTGTTAATAAAAGTTGAAATATTTCGAGATTATTACAGAAATTCGGAAAATCAACATTGAATAAAGAAAACAAAACAAAAGAAATTAATTTAGAAAGTTAAAATACATTAATCATGCTCCCCAGATTATTCATTTTATTTCAATAATACAGGAAAAATGTATTTACTTTGTGTTAAACTAAATAATAAAACTTGCTGTTAATAAAAATTGAAATCTTTTGAAATTATTGAAGAAATGCAGAAAATCAAAACAAACAAACAAAAAAAATTCATTTAAAAGATTAAAATACACTCGAATTGCCACTTTAAAACTGCTGGCAGTGATGACCGGTTTACTCGCACCCACTTTTGATACAACCCCACTAATTAATCATGTTTCACCTGGACGTTTAACAGTTTCACTAGAGCAGGGACACGAGATTGTTTATATCGCCGAGTTCTTGATTGAGGAATGTGTATGTGGTGAGAATGTCTGAGTCCAGTTCGAGAGAGGCTTTGCCGTTCAGCTGGAAGCAGATCACGATGTCGCAAGGAAGCAGATCACGATGTCGCAAGAAAGCCAGGATCGATTTCGCGAAGTTGGTGAGTATATCATTTCTTCGCGTAGCCAGGAAAGGAATGCCGAAGCTGCTAAGGAGTTCCTCGTAATGATGTTGATCAGGGTACGCGATCATCCTAAGAGCTCTTCGCTGCACTCTCTTGATCAGGGTACGTGATCATCCTAAGAGCTCTTCGCTGCACTCTCTTGATCAGGGTACGTGATCATCCTAAGAGCTCTTCGCTGCACTCTCTTGATCAGGGTATGCGATCATCCTAAGAGCTCTTCGCTGCACTCTCTTGATCAGGGTACGTGATCATCCTAAGAGCTCTTCGCTGC
The DNA here is from genome assembly GCF_964187855.1 of Myxine glutinosa. NCBI lineage: Eukaryota > Metazoa > Chordata > Myxini > Myxiniformes > Myxinidae > Myxine > Myxine glutinosa. The sequence goes on from NC_136272.1 coordinate 79,438,039, forward strand.
ACTCTCTTGATCAGGGTACGTGATCATCCGAAGAGCTCATCGCTGCACTCTCTTGATCAGGGTACACGATCATCCTAAGAGCTCTTCGCTGCACTCTCTTGATCAGGGTACGCGATCATCCTAAGAGCTCTTCGCTGCACTCTCTTGATCAGGGTACGCGATCATCCTAAGAGCTCTTCGCTGCACTCTCTTGATCAGGGTATGCGATCATCCTAAGAGCTCTTTGCTGCACTCTCTTGATCAGCGTACGCAATCATCCGAAGAGCTCTTCACTGCACTCTTGATCAGGGTACATGATCATCCAAAGAGCTCTTCGCTGCACTCTCTTGATCAGGGTACGTGATCATCCTAATAGCTCTTCGCTGCACTCTCTTGATCAGGGTACATGATCATCCTAAGAGCTCTTCACTGCACTCTCTTGATCAGCGTACGCGATCATCCGAAGAGCTCTTTGCTGCACTCTCTTGATCAGGGTACGCGATCATCCTCAGAGCGCTTTGCTGCACTCTCTCTATGCTATCAGACTGCTGCACTGTCAGGCCACTACTGCAAACCGGTGCACAGAATTCCATCAAAGGGCGAATATACACTGTGTACATGAACACGAGATCTTTGTCTGAAACACCGTTACTCTTCAATTTGCACAAAATGTAGAGGCGGCAGGATGCGCTCTTGATGACTTGCTCGACCTGCGCATCCCACTTAAGGTTCGACTGAATAGTAACGCCAAGGAGGCGGTGTCAATACAGATTCAAGAACTTCATTTACCATGGTAATCACGGGGGGAGGGGAACCATTGCGTAGAAAACTGACATGCATTACTTTGCATTTTTCAATTTTGGTTTCAGCTTTTGGTTTCATTGCATTCAAACAGTTCCAATCTGAAAGAGCATCCACATGAGCCTGTAAATGACTGGTATGTGATTTGTGGACAACTACAGCGATGGTAAAGTCGTCAACATATTTCCATCTTTTCTCAATAATCAAGGCAGCATCATCTTACTATAATTCACCAAATGTCTGTCTGTCTGTCCGTTCGAAGGTACCGGAAAAACGTCTGAACCGATCGCAAAGATATTTTGGGTGGATAATCCTGGTATCCCCAGGAGTAAAATAGGCTATTTAGTTTTCCCAATTTCAGCTTGTCTCCAGCGTTCTCATGTTTGGATTCCTGCATAACTTTCGCGTTTGCATGACGTTTATTGTGACGTCATCTTACGCCGAGCAACGGTACCCGCCCTATGGTTGGGGCTTCAATTGGGAAGTCCAAATGAAAAGGCTAAATATCGGAAATTGAAGGCTTTTTTTCGTTTAAACGATTTATATAAACATCCGTTAAATCTCGATCGGTGCAGCCGTTTGTGCGGCACCCGGGAAAATAACGTCATGCGGGAGCAAGTATCAGCAGGATGTGGCAGTGTGGGAGTCCACGTTTGCACTGATCGCTGCACCGTGTGCCGCACAAACGGCTGCACCGATCGCTGCACAGCTGCATCGATCGGATGTGGCATGAAGGAGGATCTGCACCTCGGCATGAAGAAGGATCAGATCTAACAGATCGCTGTCTCCATCGATCTTGCCAAGGCCGTAACAGCTATCGGCTCAAAATCCTTTTAACTGTTGATTTGGTACAGTTACACGTTTCGAGAATTTGGTACACGTATCGGGAGTACATACGACATAGCGATTGTGAACACGATTATCGATCACGATTGACGATCATCACGATCATAGTGTATCAATCACGATTTGAAACACGATGGAATAATATTTACCGATATGAACAGTGATGGGGCTTTTATTGAAATTCTAAAGATACTGTTTAGATTTTGATGATTTGTGTGTGATATGATGAAACGGATGTTTATATGAATCGTTTAAAATTTAAAAAGCCTTCAATTTCTGAAATTTTGCTTTTTCATTTGGGCCTCCCAATTGAAGCCCCGCCCGTAGGGCAGGTACGCGGTACCGTTGCTAATTGATTATAATCAGGAAGATTACCAGACCAAGTTTGGTCCCCTGCAGAACTACACAGGACAGCTGTTGCTCGAATGAAGATGGACCACAGTATCGAGTTGTCTGCAGGCGTCGCGAAAGAAAGCTAGCGATCATGGGGATAATGGCCGGGTTGACCCCCGGCTGAATCAGCTTCTGAAGAGCCTTTGTGTGGTCGATAAGATCGAAGGCTTTCATGAAGTAAATTGTACAGATGGTGGCATGATGACCTGGTTTATCGATGCCCCGATGAAGCTCATCAAGCAGGCTGATAAGCTAATGGGACACAGAGCTGCCTTTCATGTTACCAAATTCCTTTGAATCCATTTGCTCTTTGATATCAGCAATCACCCATTCTGCCAGAAAGCCTTCAAAAACACGTGCTGTTATCGGTGTGATTGATATTGGTCGAAGTTGACTAAAGTCAGTGACTGGTGATATCTTCAGCACAGGACACACAGATGCAGTTTTCCAGCTGCTTGGAAAATCACCACTGCGAAGACAATCATTGAAGACTAGACGACCCATGACCCGTTGGGTCAATGTCAGTTTGAATAGATATGAGAATAGAACTAAAGCGAACGCTGGACATCATCAGGGAGATTATTTGGGCCAGCAAGCCATAAGGCTCACCTCTCCAGCGTTCTAAATCACTTACCTGTGACACGTGATTTCGGCCCTTATCTCCGATCAGGTTTTTTTTTTTTTTTTTTTATAGAAAAAACACGCGACCGTGGACTACCACGATTTTGTTGTCAGAGGACACTTCTGATGATGATGTTCTTTGTCGACGATCCTCCATTTACATAAACTCGTACGTTCTCTTTCCTCTTCCCTCGACTGAGCGCCACATACAGCTGACCATGCTGGAAGACCGGTTTCTCCAGGTAGACCAGCACATTCTCCATAGTTTGCCCTTGCGCCTTATGGATCGTCATTGCGAAGCAGGATTGTATGGGGAACTGGCAGCGCTGCAAAGGGATATCCTCAGCTTCCGACAGATTTAGTCGGATCCGAGGGAGCATTACAGTTTCGCCTTCAAACGTTGAACTTATGATCCTCGCAACTATAATATTTCGAAGCATGTCCTCAACAATCATGCGCGTCCCGTTGCAAAGTTTCGGAGGGTCCAAGTTCCGCATCAAAATGATAGGGGATCCTTTTTTGAGCTCGAGGTTGTGCGGCGGCAATCCCGAGACTTCAACGGATTTGAGGAATTCCGTTGGGAAGTGCGTCGCATCAGTACCCTCAGTCACACTGTTGAACGCAGCATACTCCTTGCTAGCACCAGGGAACCTTGTGATGCATCTTGAATTGATGTTTCGCATCATATCGTTGAGGGGCACTAATATAGACCTTGCTGAAAAAACCTCCATCGGATTGGCGAATGATGGATATATGGTATCGATGCACTCATCGAGCCCACTCGCTGTCAGAAGTATATCCTCTGGCAAATCTATCTCATCATCCGCATTTTTCTCGATTCTATCCTCGCTGATGTCGAGCAAAAATCTTGAAAACTGCCCACTTCCGTCGGTCAGTCGCATATTAGTTCTCAAGTGAAACATTCCAAAGCTCTGCCATAAGTAGGACTTCTTTATGCACGCATTCTCAACATCAGCATCACACCCTCTTTTCACCACGGGCAGAAGTTGATGGAAATCACCACAGCATATCGTCAAGATCCCTCCAAAAGGCTCGTCTTTGTCACATACATCACGCAACGTGCGATCCACAGCCTCGAAACTCTCTCTCCTGATCATAGGACACTCATCCCACACGATGAGTTTTGTACTTCGAAAGAGGTCTGCGATAGTGGAATTTTTATCGATGTTGCATACGCCATCGTCCCTCGGTGTCAGAGGGATTTGGAACCTTGAGTGCGCTGTTCTTCCACCAGGCATGAGGGTAGCAGCTATGCCAGATGAGGCCACCGCAAGGGCAACTTCTCCACTCGCTCTCACTTTAGAGAGAATCAGGTTAATAAGAAACGTCTTCCCTGTGCCTCCAGGCGCGTCAATGAAAATCATTGATGACTGATTCGTGCGGATGTTGCTATTCGCGTCCATAGACGTGAGGTGCGATTCATTGTCCGCGTCCGTAGCGCCGTCGGAGGGTTGATACGACATTCTTCCTGCAAATAGTATTGTGTTTGTGCTATCGTTTTGCCGATCATCAAATGACAAATAAATTACATTGTGAAAATTAAAGATTTCAAATAAACCTATTAAAAGTGTATGCGCATATAAATAATAAAAAAAATCGAAGAAATATCTCTCTGTAATTTCCTGAAACATATTTTACTTCCGGATAATAATGTTGAATGAAATAACGAAGATATATACTGTATGCCTGTTATTTTAGGCAGTGTATTTTCGTATATCAACGTGGCGCGATTTTTAAAATATATCTCTGCAATTTCCCGTGTGTGCGTGAATGTTCTCAATTATTTCTTTTACCGAGTCTAAAACCATCGATAAAAATGAAATCAGATGGCGACTTAGATTGAAGATAAAGGCGTGAGACAGACTCAATGGCCTTGAAGATACAAACCTTTCAGAATTCATTTCGTTCTATAAACGGAAACTTTCATCGGATTTTCTTCCCGTTTTTTTTCAACCGAGTCTAAAACTATGTTAGCGACTGAGAAAAATGAAATGATATATCGAATTTGATTTGAAATAAAACTGAGACAGAGAGCAAGACACCACGGGCCGACAAAACAGGCCTCAAAGCTATGCGAGTTAATAAAATGGTGGATACTAGTACCGACTGCAAAGCCGCAATGAGCCGGCGAAGCCAAAGCCTCTTGCCACTATTTTACCCATCAGTAGGTTAGGTAGTTGGTAGTAGGTAGGTGTAGTTGGTACCATACCTGGTAAGACTTGGTAAAAGAGAAGACCAGACAGTCCTCCCCAATACCTAAAATACAATAAATGTCACAAGAAGCTGAAGGAAGTAACTATAAGATGTGCTAGTTTAGGGCCTATTTTAAGAAATTTTAACTGGGCTTAACATACGTTTTCATAGTATGTGTGTAGTCTTCTAACTTCAGTCACTGTCAGGGCTGGTTCTCTCCGGGCACTGCGGCTTCCTCCACCAGAAGAAGTTAGCTTGCAGTAAGATCAGTGCCGACAGATCAGACGATAGCGCCGTTTCAACGGCAATGTGTGACTCGTTAATCAAACCGAGCTTTCTTTCTTTATGTAAACCGCTTAGACCAGTAGGTGCAGGACAACATCATAAATCACACAAACCTACTGAGCATGGGAGCATGGGAGCATGGGATTGAAGCCTAATTCGGCTTTTCAGGTCTACCACTAAAGAAGAGAAAAATTTCGAAAATGGCCCAGAGTGGTTTACTTTCCAATTACGTTTCGTGAGAACATTGTTTTTTATCGCGAAAAGAAGGTGATAGACGCTGATAGTGACCTGTAAGTACTCTTGAACATCCTCAACAACACATATATGCTGGTGCGAGCACTCAAAGGTCTTTACCCGCTTTAGAGAAATTTAGCAGTGTACAGTTAAAGTGTAGACTTAAACTGGTAATTGAAACAGTGTAGATTGTAACCTGGTGAATGAGCAGGAGTCACATGACACTTTCTCACGAATTAGCTTGGGTACCCAAGACTTGGGTACATTTATGTCGTGGTTAAGCATAAACGTCGTCCTTCATGCCACATCTGATAGGTCGGTGTGGCGATGAAGAATGGAGGCGAAACATTGTTCCTCGTTTTGGCTTTGACCGAGTGACATGGCGTTTTGCAGAATCGAGTCGAAAAACACGTTGTTCAAGTGCTCGTACTTTTTCGCTGTGCAGTAAGCGAGTGACTTGATACGTTTCACAGTGCCCAAAGCAATGACGATTTAGCTTAGGAAATTTGAGCATATGATGAGAACTAATTCGAGCAGCATATGCTTACGCGTGATTCGGTTGTTTTGTACCAACCTCGTTCCCGGCGTCGCAGATGTCGCAGTGATTCCCGTCGCAGTTCCCGGCGTCGCAGTGATTAATTCGGTGAATAATTCCGTCTCAACTTCGGATATTTCCGGCCGTGAAAAACTATCCGTATTTCTAAACTAAATATGTAAACCGCTTATACCATATTTCTGGCCATGAAAAACTATCCCGTATTTCTAAACTAAATATGTAAACCGCTTATACCATATTTCTGGCCGTGAAAAACTATCCCGTACGGCCGCGAGATTTCTAAAAAATAATTCTTCGTCAATTTTTGAATATTTGACGCCGTTTTCACCCTCTGAAACGCGTAATAATATTTTTTCAAATGCTCGAATCTCATTGATTCTGGTGCTTGATGACGATTTTCGTTGAAGATAACGAGGTTGGTCTTAACTTATTTTAATTACTAATGACAGGTTTCATTAGATTATGAATCAAAGAACGACGGGTGAAACAAGCTCCTATTCAACTTTTTCGCAATTGTTTTATGCAAACTTCCGCATCCGGTCGATGGCGCCCATCATTGAGCGCTTTCATTTTAGACATATTTTTGCAAATGCTCGACTCTCATTGGGTCCGGTGTTTGGTGACGCGTTTTGTTGAAGATATCCAGGCCCGTGCGGGCCGATGTTGGTCTTAAATTATTTTATTAATACATCGGAGGTGCATAAGATTGTGAATCAAACGACGACGGGTGAAAGAAACTCCTAATGAACGTTTTAAATTTGTTATGCATACTTCCGCCCACGCAAGATGGCTGTGCCCACGGCGCTTCGGATTCTCGAGCCAAGGCATAATCAGGTTTTCAACATAATACGTACTCGTTTATTGACAACACCGGCTTCGCCGGCTACTAGTACCGACTCCAAAGCCGCAATGAGCCGGCGAAGCCAAAACCTCTTGCCACTATTTTACCCATCACCATGGCATCAGTAGGTTAGGTAGTTGGTAGTAGGTAGGTAGGTAGTTGGTAGTAGGTAGGTAGGTAGTTGGTAGTAGGTAGGTGTAGTAGGTACCGTACCTGGTAAGACTTGGTAAAAGAGAACAGCAGACAGTCCTCCCCAATACCTACATACAATAAATGTCACAAGAAGCTGAAGGAAGTAACTATACGATGTGCTAGCGTAGGGCCTATTTTAAGAAATTTTAACTGGGCTTAACATACGTTTTCACAGTGTGTGTGTTGTCTTCTAACTTCAGTCGCTGTCAGGCGCCAGGGCTGGTTCTCTGACTCTCCGGGCACAGCAGCTTCGTCCACCAGAAGAAGTTAGCTTGCAGTGATTAATTCGGTGAATTCCATCTCAACTTCGGATATTTCCGGCCGTGAAAAACTATCCGTATTTCTAAACTAAATATGTAAACCGCTTATACCATATTTCTGGCCGTGAAAAACTTTCCCGTACGGCCGCGAGATTTCTAAAAAATAATTCTTCGTCAATTTTAGAATATTTGACGCCGTTTTCACCCTCCGAAACACGTAATAATATTTTTTCAAATGCTCGAATCTCATTGGTTCTGGTGCTTGATGACGATTTTCGTTGAAGATAACGAGGTTGGTCTTAACTTATTTTAATTACTAATGACAGGTTTCATTAGATTATGAATCAAAGAACGACGGGTGAAACAAGCTCCTATTCAACTTTTTCGCAATTGTTTTATGCAAACTTCCGCATCCGGTCGATGGCGCCCATCATTGAGCGCTTTCATTTTAGAAATATTTTTGCAAATGCTCGACTCTCATTGGGTCCGGTGTTTGGTGATGCGTTTTGTTGAAGATAACCAGGCCTGTGCGGGCCGATGTTGGTCTTAAATTATTTTATTAATACATCGGAGGTGCATAAGATTGTGAATCAAACGACGACGGGTGAAAGAAACTCCTAATGAACGTTTTAAATTTGTTATGCATACTTCCGCCCACGCAAGATGGCTGCGCCCACGGCACTTCGGAATTCTCAAGCCAAGGCATAATCAGGTTTTCAACATAATACGTACTCGTTTATTGACAACACCGGCTTCGCCGGCTACTAGTACCGACTGCAAAGCCGCAATGAGCCGGCGAAGCCAAAGCCTCTTGCCACTATTTTACCCATCAGTAGGTTAGGTAGTTGGTAGTAGGTAGGTGTAGTTGGTACCGTACCTAGTAAGACTTGGTAGAAGAGAAGAGCAGACAGTCCTCCCCAATACCTAAAATACAATAAATGTCACAAGAAGCTGAAGGAAGTAACTATACGATGTGCTAGTTTAGGGCCTATTTTAAGAAATTTTAACTGGGCTTAACATACGTTTTCATAGTATGTGTGTAGTCTTCTAACTTCAGTCACTGTCAGGGCTGGTTCTCTCCGGGCACTGCGGCTTCCTCCACCAGAAGAAGTTAGCTTGCAGTAAGATCAGTGCCGACAGATCAGACGATAGCGCCGTTTCAACGGCAATGTGTGACTCGTTAATCAAACCGAGCTTTCTTTCTTTATGTAAACCGCTTAGACCGGTAGGTGCAGGACAACATCATAAATCAGACAAACCTACTGAGCATGGGAGCATGGGATTGAAGCCTAATTCGGCTTTTCAGGTCTACCACTAAAGAAGAGAAAAATTTCGAAAATGGCCCAGAGTGGTTTACTTTCCAATTACGTTTCGTGAGAACATTGTTTTTTATCGCGAAAAGAAGGTGATAGACGCTGATAGTGACCTGTAAGTACTCTTGAACATCCTCAACAACACATATATGCTGGTGCGAGCACTCAAAGGTCTTTACACGCTTTAGAGAAATTTATCAGTGTACAGTTAAAGTGTAGACTTAAACTGGTAATTGAAACAGTGTAGATTGTAACCTGGTGAATGAGCAGGAGTCACATGACACTTTCTCACGAATTAGCTTGGGTACCCAAGACTTGGGTACATTTATGTCGTGGTTAAGCATAAACGTCGTCCTTCATGCCACATCTGATAGGTCGGTGTGGCGATGAAGAATGGAGGCGAAACATTGTTCCCCGTTTTGGCTTTGACCGAGTGACATGGCGTTTTGCAGAATCGAGTCGAAAAACACGTTGTTCAAGTGCTCGTACTTTTTCGCTGTGCAGTAAGCGAGTGACTTGATACGTTTCACAGTGCCCAAAGCAATGACGATTTAGCTTAGGAAATTTGAGCATATGATGAGAACTAATTCGAGCAGCATATGCTTACGCGTGATTCGGTTGTTTTGTACCAACCTCGTTCCCGGCGTCGCAGATGTCGCAGTGATTCCCGTCGCAGTTCCCGGCGTCGCAGTGATTAATTCGGTGAAGAATTCCGCCTCAACTTCAGAGATTTCCGGCCGTGAAAAACTATCCGTATTTCTAAACTAAATATGTAAACCGCTTATACCATATTTCTGGCCGTGAAAAACTATCACGTACGGCCGCGAGATTTCTAAAAAATAATTCTTCGTCAATTTTAGAATATTTGACGCCGTTTTCACCCTCCGAAACGCGTAATAATATTTTTTCAAATGCTCGAATCTCATTGGTTCTGGTGCTTGATGACGATTTTCGTTGAAGGAAACGAGGTTGGTCTTAACGTATTTTAATTACTAATGACAGGTTTCATTAGATTAGGAATCAAAGAACGACGGGTGAAACAAGCTCCTATTCAACTTTTTCGCAATTGTTTTATGCAAACTTCCGCATCCGGTCGATGGCGCCAGCATTGAGCGCTTTCATTTTAGACATATTTTTGCAAATGCTCGACTCTCATTGGGTCCGGTGTTTGGTGACGCGTTTTGTTGAAGATAACCAGGCCCGTGCGGGCCGATGTTGGTCTTAAATTATTTTATTAATACATCGGAGGTGCATAAGATTGTGAATCAAACGACGACGGGTGAAAGAAACTCCTAATGAACGTTTTAAATTTGTTATGCATACTTCCGCCCACGCAAGATGGCTGCGCCCACTGCGCTTCGGATTCTCGAGCCAAGGCATAATCAGGTTTTCAACATAATACGTACTCGTTTATTGACAACACCGGCTTCGCCGGCTACTAGTATCGACTGCAAAGCCGCAATGAGCCGGCGAAGCCAAAGCCTCTTGCCACTATTTTACCCATCACCATGGCATCAGTAGGTTAGGTAGTTGGTAGTAGGTAGGTAGGTAGTTGGTAGTAAGTAGGTAGTTGGTAGTAGGTAGGTGTAGTAGGTACCATACCTGGTAAGACTTGGTAAAAGAGAACAGCAGACAGTCCTCCCCAATACCTGCATACCTCTTGCCACTATTTTACCCATCACCATGGCATCAGTAGGTTAGGTAGTTGGTAGTAGGTAGGTAGGTAGTTGGTAGTAGGTAGGTGTAGTAGGTACCATACATGGTAAGACTTGGTAAAAGAGAAGAGCAGACAGTCCTCCCCAATACCTGCATACCACTTGCCACTATTTTACCCATCACCATGGCATCAGTAGGTTAGGTAGTTGGTAGTAGGTAGTTGGTAGTAGGTAGGTGTAGTAGGTACCGTACCTGGTAAGATTTGGTAAAAGAGAAGAGCAGACAGTCCTCCCCGATGGCAATACCTGCATACAATACAATAAATGTCACAAGAAGCTTAAGGAAGTAACTATACGATGTGCTAGCTTAAGGCCTATTTTTAACTGGGCTTAACATACGTTTTCACAGTAAGTGTGTAGTCTTCTAACTTCAGTCGCTGTCAGGCGCCAGGGCTGGATCTCTGACTCTCCAGGCACGGCAGCTTCCTCCACCAGAAGACGTTAGCTTGCAGTGATTAATTCGGTGAATTCCATCTCAACTTCGGATATTTCTGGCCGTGAAAAACTATCCCATACGGCCGCGAGATTTCTAAAAAATAATTCTTCGTCAATGTTAGAATATTTGATGCCGTTTTCACCGTCCGAAACGCGTAATAATAATTGGTTCTGGTGTTTGATGACGATTTTCGTTGAAGATAACGAGGTTGGTCTTAACGTATTTTAATTACTAATTAGTGGTTTCATTAGATTATGAATCAAAGAAAGACGGGTGAAACAAGCTCCGATTGAACTTTTTCGCAATTTTTTAATGCAAACTTCCGCATCCGGTCGATGGCGCCCATCATTGAGCGCTTTCATTTTAGAAATATTTTTGCAAATGCTCGACTCTCATTGGGTCCGGTGTTTGGTGACGCGTTTTGTTGAAGATAACCAGGCCCGTGCGGACCGATGTCGGTCTTAAATTATTTTATTAATACATCGGAGGTGCATAAGATTGTGAATCAAACGACGACGGGTGAAAGAAACTCCTAATGAACGTTTTAAATTTGTTATGCATACTTCCGCCCACGCAAGATGGCTGCGCCCATGGCGCTTCGGATTCTCGAGCCAAGGCATAATCAGGTTTTCAACATAACACGTACTCGTTTATTGACAACACCGGCTTCGCCGGCTACTAGTACCGACTGCAAAGCCGCAATGAGCCGGCGAAGCCAAAACCTCTTGCCACTATTTTACCCATCACCATGGCATCAGTAGGTTAGGTAGTTGGTAGTAGGTAGGTAGGTAGTTGGTAGTAGGTAGGTAGGTAGTTGGTAGTAGGTAGGTGTAGTAGGTACCGTACCTGGTAAGACTTGGTAAAAGAGAAGAGCAGACAGTCCTCCCCGATGGCAATACCTGCATACAATACAATAAATGTCACAAGAAGCTTAAGGAAGTAACTATACGATGTGCGAGCTTAAGGCCTATCTTTAACTGGGCTTAACATACGTTTTCACAGTATGTGTGTAGTCTTCTAACTTCAGTCGCTGTCAGGTGCCAGGGCTGGTTCTCTGACTCTCCGGGCACGGCAGCTTCCTCCACCACAAGACGTTAGCTTGCAGTGATTAATTCGGTGAATTCCATCTCAACTTCGGATATTTCCGGCCGTGAAAAACTGTCCGTATTTCTAAACTAAATATGTAAACCGCTTATACCATATTTCTGGCCGTGAAAAACTATCCCGTACGGCGGCGAGATTTCTAAAAAATAATTCTTCGTCAATTTTAGAATATTTGACGCCGTTTTCACCGTCTGAAACGCGTCATAATAATTGGTTCTGGTGTTTGATGACGATTTTCATTGAAGATAACGAGGTTGGTCTTAACGTATTTTAATTACTAATGAGAGGTTTCAGTAGATTATGAATCAAAGAACGACGGGTGAAACAAGCTCCTATTGAACTTTTTCGCAATTGTTTTATGCAAACTTCCGCATCCGGTCGATGGCGCCCATCATTGAAGGCTTTCATTTTAGAAATATTTTTGCAAATGCTCGACTCTCATTGGGTCCGGTGTTTGGTGACGCGTTTTGTTGAAGATAACCAGGCCCGTGCGGGCCGATGTTGGTCTTAAATTATTTTATTAATACATCGGAGGTGCATAAGATTGTGAATCAAACGACGACGGGTGAAAGAAACTCCTAATGAACGTTTTAAATTTGTTATGCATACTTCCGCCCACGCAAGATGGCTGTGCCCACGGCGCTTCGGATTCTCGAGCCAAGGCATAATCAGGTTTTCAACATAATACGTACTCGTTTATTGACAACACCGGCTTCGCCGGCTATTACTACTCTCTCAAAGGGGTAAGCCACGCCCCCGGACCGATCGAATGTTACACACAAACACGCAAGATTTCAATTTTATAATTATATATATATATATATATATATATATATATATATATATATATATATATATATATATATATATATATATATATATACATACATACATATATATATATATATATATATATATATATATATATATATATATAGAGATGGTGGTCAAGGCAGTGAAATCTCGAATGCAAGTTCCTTTAACAGTCGAATGGGGACATCTGTCGGGTGTCCAACCTTCGATGCATTTAATCTGCAGAGACATTTATAAACCTCCTGTCTTTCAATGGTTGGGGGAAGCAGCACCGGGAGGTAGGCTGGTGATGCAGCCAAGTCCAGACAAGGCAGTTCTTTGCAGACCCGGGCAAAATAGAAGTCCTTCTTGGCTGGTTCAATCTCTTGCTGTACAAGATTTCGCGATCGTTTGTATGCGCGATAATCACCTCGGTCATAGTGTGCATCACGGGTAACAATGAGCCGTCTGATGTGGTTATTCATCCATACCTTGTCACTCAGTCGACGGGTGATGGAGATTTGTTCGAAGTGATATCTATACCGAGCTGTGATAATTTGTCGAAACCAATCAGCTTTCACATCGACATCAATCAGCTCATTCATGTCAGACCAATCCGCTTACGTTATCCACTGCCCAAACGATCGTACAGCTCTTCTCCAATGGCTTGATCTCTGATCATCAATATGGATTCAGACCAGGTCATTCTACTCTGGACATGTTGCTTCTGCTGTCTCAACAATGGATGGAGGTCCTCAATGCCAAACAGGAAATTAGAGCCGTCTCCCTTGACATATCACGTGCCTTCAATAGTCTGGCACCCCGCTCTGCTCACCAAACTCTCCTCCTTCGGTATCCATGGAAATCTCCACACATGGCTTGCGGACTTCGTCTCTGGTCATAGTCAACGTGTGGCCCTGAATGTGTTTCTCTCATCTCCCCTTCCTGTTCAGGCTGGAGTTCCCCAAGGCAGTGTTCTGGGCCCAGTGCTTTTTATGGTCTTCATCAATGATCTCTGACTCTTGAAAATCCTCTCTATCTCTTTGCTGATGACTCCACTCTCTGCCGCTCCATACCTCATCCCTTAGATCGGCAGTCTGCAGCCTCCTCACTCTCTGCAGACCTGGAGAAAATCACACACAAATCTCACACTCTCACTACTTCTCTCCGAAAAGACTGACTGGACAACCCTCCCATCTACTTTCTGAACAATCCTCTCCAAGATGTTCTGTCACTCAATCTTTTGGGTCTCACTATCTGCCATGATCTTTCCTGGGAAAACCACATTTCCAAGCTGGCCTCCAAAGCCAGTCTCCGACTGGGCATCCTCCATCGTGCGAAGTCCTTCCTTGGCACACCTGAGCTCCTCACCACATACAAGGCTTTCATCCGCAGCTCAATGGAGTACTGTTCTTCCCTCTGGGCTGGTGCAGCTGCCTCACACCTAGCTTGGCTTCACGCTGTAGAAACCAAAGCTTTTCAAATCATTGGAATCTCTGGCGATGAAGCTCATCTGAGGGCCTTTCACTCACTCACCGCAGGCAGGTAGGGGGTCTTTCTGTCTTCTACTGACTCCTCTCCGGCCTTGCTCCCCCAGCTCTGTCTGTGCTCTGTCCCCCAAATATTCCTACAGGTCGCACAAGATCTGCCTGCAACCCTCTTCTGGTGAAACTGCCAAAATCAAGACTCTCTGCTCACATTCACTCTTTCATTCCTCTTTTCTCCCGCCTCTGGGACAAAATCCCTCACTCTCTTCAATCCCACTCCTCCCTTCAGGTCTTTAAAACAGCTGTTCACCACCATCTCTTATCTTCCCCCATCCAAAACCTTGATCTCTTCTACCCCCGTTAATTCACCCCACTTTTTTTTCTACCCCCATTAATTCACCCGTTAACTTTTTTGAAATTCCGACTTACCTGGAAGTCCTTGCAGTGTCCATGTGTCTTATACCTCTCGCACCCCACCCCCCTCTTCCCATGCCTGCTCCCCCCAAGCCCTCTCCCTCCCACAGATCTCCCGACGTCTCTGTTCTTTACTGTTGTACTTGTGTGCTTCACTATCTTTCCCCATCTTGTCTCCCGCTCCCTTTAGTGTATGTTTTATGTGTCTGTTTGTTTTTTGTGATTAATGTTAGCTCTTACACGAGCCTCCATCCTGTACACAAGAAAACAACAAAAAAAAAACCGATGCGATAACACGCTCCATATTATGCTGAACACAATCTAGTCATGGTCCCGCCCCCCCCCCCCCCACGCCCCCATTCATTCCAAATAATATGTAGTTGTATGTGTGTGTGTGTCAAGTCGTAGATTTGTTATTGCTTAATGTTCTGTTATAAGACGTCGGTCGAATAATATGTTATGATTTAAATGTTGTTTAAAAATGCTATTTCATAAAGTTAATAAAGGGTTTTTCGCTTTGCTATAGGTTAAATGAGAAGGTACTCGCTTCGGTCGTGCTGGACAAATGGCTTTTTTGTATACGTGTGCCCTTTCGAGGCTAGATAAGTCCGGTCGTAAAATCCCTCTTTGATTCGCAGACGGCGCCTCGAGCCGCGGAGGGAAGAACGGATTAGGCGCTTGGAATGTGAAACTTTACGTAGAGTGATTGGATTGTATACATAAACCTTTGGATAATGGTCTTATCTGGGCCAAGCATGCACTCTCCCTTCAGTGAGTTACATTTTCTGTCACCTCGGAGCCTTGAAACCACATCTGGTCCGAATGCTGACGGTGCGTGCTGCACTCCCCCATGATGAAAGAACGGATGACGGTGGGGGCTAGGGATAACGGTGGGAGGAACTCTCGCCAGTTCCTTTGTTCTCTCGGAGATTTTCTGATAAACGTGTTCCTATTTAAGCGGACTGTGAATCAATGCATGCAGGAAGGCTGGACGTGGCATGAAGCTGGTTCGTGCTGTAGAAGTTCGCTTCCTCCGGATCTGTATAAGTGGTATTCTTAATAAAGCCTCGTCATTCTCAAGCTGTTGGTGAACTTCTTTTAAGAGCCAAGAGCTGTTTCTTGACATTTTGGTACCAGGAGTGGGGTGCAGCAACAAGACAGTGACAGTCGAGGCGAATCCTGAACGACCCGAGGGGGGCTGCCTGAGGCCGGGACGCCGGCACGCTGATTTGTTTAAGGTGAGAATTGTTTTTTTTTATCAGAGGGCAATCCAAATTCGTACCCCCCTCCTCGAACGGGAACAGTTCGTCTCCCCTGTCACCTGTACTGCCTGCACTCCGAACAGAAATTGTAAGTAGAGGCTAATTTTCAGGCCTCAGAATGACGTGTCTTTGTTAAAATCACCAGGATAACCGAGGGTAACGCTAAGGGTAGGATCTTCGCAAGATAACATTAAGAATAACGCTAAGGATAGGATTTGCGCAGGATATCAGTAAAGATAACTTTAAGAGGGTAACGGATTTAACAGTAAGGTTAACGTTACAGTTAGCACCAGGAGGGGAAAAGTGAGGTCGGACAGCCGTAAAGGTTGAGCCAGGTGGCCAAGATCTTTCCAGGAAGGAACAGCCCAGAGACAAGATGGGGTATGCCATTGCATGCCAGGGAACGAAGGGCTGTGGCTAACTTAGAGGGCCATAGGAACATGGCCAGGAAAAGGAAAATGCGCAGGTACCAGGTAGGCTTGACAAGAAGGTAGTGACAACTACGAGGTCAAGCCAGGAAAGTTGCTGAAGCTGTGGGGACAAGAAGGAAGCAAGCAACAGAGGTCCAGATAGAAACAGGCCAGGACCAGGTGAAAAAGAGAAGGGGCCAGGTAACCACAGGTAAGAAGGACAGAAGTGGGTTTTGAAATATTGAAATTTTAAGCATTATAGCTATGGTTATTGAAGCTACAAGGACAGAGGACAATTAAGTAAGCAGTTAAGCAAGTAAATCAGCGGTTGATGCCGCTGGACCAGATGCCAGACCAAGACCCCCCACCCCCCCAAGCCCTGAGCCCTGTCCCCGGGCCACAGGCGCCACCTCTCCCACCCCCGCCCCTGTTTCCCCAGGGGTTAGACCCCCAGAAAACTAGACCAGCCGCCCCTCAGGTTCACCTTAGCCCGGGCAATCCATTTAGAGGACAAGAAATTAGTGGGGCGGACAGCGGGTTCGCGGCCCCAGAAGGGCTAGGAGAACTGTACCCCTCATTGGAAGGGCTCACGGAATCGGAGAACCCACAGCCTACAATCGGGATGTGTCCCTTAAAAACCATAGGACTGAGAGCGGGGGGACCCATTAACATCAGGATACCCTGGAAAGAAGCGGCCGAGCAATGTAACATGGGCGACGATAAGAAGGCCGATGTGAAGGACGACATGTTGCAAATGCTTGTCCAGGAACCCACAAGGGCCCCCTCCCCAAAAATTGGAACCCACAAGGGCCCCCTCCCCAAAACTGGAACATACAAGGGCCCCCTCCACAGCCGCAGAATTGGGCCGTGCAAAAGACCCCCCACCCCCCAAGACCTGAGCTCAGTCCCGGGGCTCTAGGCAACACCCCAACACCCCCGCCCTGCCATCCACCTCAACCCACCCCGTCCAACCCGTCCCAAGAAAAAATCCTTTTTCCTTGAATGAGAGACGTAACATGAATGAGCAAAGATTGTACATGGGAGTGGCTGGAGAAAGGCATGATTTGAGTCGATCTGATTTTCGCGCGAAGTCTGGGAGACTCACTGGTATATGAATGAGGAATGAATGTATATTGGGATATTGATTGACGTGTGTATCTGGCCAATGTATTTGTCTGTATGACATGCAAAGCAGAGGGTTTTGGTGTGAAGCTTTGTGAGTGGTCTGCTTGACGTGCGGAAAATTCAGGTCGGGAATGTCGATTTTAGCGTCTATCCGAGGGACCAGGTGAGGTCCTTAACTGAGTCCGGATTTTCAGTTGTTTGGGAGTGTTTGGGAGCGATTTGATACAAATCGGGTCAGGAGAGCACTCGGAGTGCCCTTGTCGACCTACTGTTGATATGAAGCGGTTTCTTGGAGATGGTTACAAGATGGGCTGCTTTTGTCTGTCAAGTGGCAGTCGGCAGAAATTTGGAATTTGTTGAACTAAATTCAGAATTCGAATCGAAATGTGTGTTTGACTTGAATTGAAGAGTTCATTCATTGGCAGATATTGTGTATTGTATGTGTGGGGTAGGCAGCCCTATATCCCTGAGGCAGCTCACCTTTAGGATGATGATGTCATGTAGTGCATTTTGGGTCAGAGAGGTCAAGCGTCAGAGATCCTGTTTTTTTGCGATGATTACGAGCTAGGGATGAGTTAATGACAGCTGACTGTTCTGACAGCTCAATGTTCTGACAGCTCAATGTTATGACAGCTCAATGTTCTGACAGCTCAATGTTATGACAGCTCAATGTTATGACAGCTGATTGGCTGACAGGGGCCAAACTCATTTGTAAAGACTCATGTCCCAACGTGAGGTAAAACCCCGCCGTGAACGCGAATAGGGCGGCGTGCAGTCTGGTGTTGGGATTCGTGTGGAGGCACGAGGGTGCGCGCCGGGACAGGGGGCGGCGTGGCGTCGCCGCGTTGAGATGGTTGTGCCAGGCCGATCGGCGATCTCTGAATTTAAATCGGATTTTTGTCGTGTGTATTGTGAATTTTAACGTCTATCCGAGGATCCTGGCGATGTTCGTTTAATTAAAGTGTGGTACGAACCTGTGGTTTCCGCCGTGCGGCTCCGTGGAAGTTTGGGTATAGTTATTGTGCGTTCGGGCAGGAGCCGAGCGAGCCGCGAGTCACGTGTGCGCTGTATGGGGGGCTCTCGGTTTTGGGCAGTTGTTGTTGTAGTTGTTGTTGTTGGATGGGAAATAAGAGCAGGGGTTTTGAATTTGTTGAATTGGGTTCGGAGCATGGGACTTGCTCAGAGTGCCGGTGATAACCTGCTTACTCAAAAGGATGTGCCCCGCACGGTGGGAGGTCCGTGAATGGTTGGCAAAGGGTTTCTTGAATTTAATGGCAGGAATTATGCGATTAACGATTATATTGTGTATTGGTGACTTTTGTGGATATGAGTATGTATGAGTATGAGTATATCCCTGTGGCCGATGTGACCTTGTGAGTCAATGGGTCGTGTAATGAGAAAGATTACAGATTGCTGGTGTGAAAATAGGTCATGGTGTGAACTGCGGTCAGACAAAGAAATACACACCCTTTGATCTGAAGGGAGAGCGGAGGTTGTGATTGCATTCCTGGTTCGCTGTGTGCTGTATGTGGTTGTGTTTGTCTATCTGTGGAGTTATATTTCAGGATATATATATAATTTTTTTTCCCCAGGATATTCAGGATATTTCAGGATATTTCAGGATTATATTTCAGGATGAGGCATGGATTTCAAGGAGGAGGTGTGTGCCCTGAGAAAATTGTGGATCGCGGATTGGGCACTCTGGGTGGGCACTGGGGCTGCAGTTGTGTGTGCGCACAGGAGGTTGCAGTTGTGTGGGCGCGAGGAGATGTGTTGATGAAGTGTGCGAACAAGGAGGGATGTGAAAAAGGTGTGCACCAGGTGGTAAGGGCGCTGCATTGTGAAGCACGCCTCCCACGGAAGTTCCTGGGCGGATTGTGACAGTTGTTGGATTCGTAGAAGCTGGCATTTTGCGATGTAGAGCCTCAATAATGGTCGTTTGTCGGTCCGGATGTGGAGTTCTTGCAGGGAATGTCGCCGGACTTGTATTAGTTGTGGGATGAAAGCGCTGGTTACCCCAATTCGACGTTTGTACCACCTTTCTCCGTTTGAAGTTTGACCTTTTAAAGTTCATTTGACCTTTGTTCGAGATATGTAAGGGTAAGAGGTCAGAGGTAATTCACTAACCTTGGAAGAACGACAGGCTGTCAGTCTACAGGGTGTTGCTTTAACGGCAGGATATAGAACTTAAATCTGGAGAGAATATCGGGACATATATTGTTGGTCAAAACTGAAATCATGTACGTAATTAGTGAACAGAGAATATCGGGACATATACTGTTGGTTATAACTGAAATCATGTACGTAATTAGTGAACAGAGAATATCGAGTTCTGTTTGTTGTTGTGGTTGTCGTTGACGTCTCAAATAGGTGATTCAGGGGTCTCAAGAAATAAACAGATTTCCGGTGCCGACCGGAAGCGTCAGGTACAGTATGCTTGAATTTAATTTAACCGAGTCGAGTACAGTGACGGTGACGTGTTTAATCGAGCAATGGGGATAGTCATGTTAAATGGAGGACAATTGGGAAGATGCAAAGAGATGCAAGTAACATGGATTAAGTTGTGGTATCAAGAGGTGGGTGCCTAGGTATATTGCGGTTATTATAACTCGCTAATTATAGGGGGCGCACCAAGTACAGATCGGGTTGCATGGTGGAGCATGCGCAGGGTGGAACACCCCGTGTGGTTGGAGGTTGAAATGCAGTGAATATGCCCGATTTTGGCTTTGCGAGGCTCCGGATAGAAGTTGGCATTTCGATACTGTGGATTATATTGTGCCTGCCTGGAGAGGTGATGTCCTGTGCTGAGGCTGGCGACACGCCTCTGTTATCTGTCTGTCTGTCTGTCTGATTGTAAGTCTGTGATACGATGGAGGGCTAACTGAGTGCTCAGGCATCATTGTTCCATGGAGGCAAGTACTGGGCCCAGGTACTCATGGGAATGGATCAAACCCACAAGGAAATTCAGTCGCTGAGGTTGCCAGAACTGAAAATCGAACTCTGGGCTTCTCAAATGGTCACAAAATTTGGACCTGGGATGGGATATAAGGTCAATGAATCAGGGAAAGGTAGATGTAACACAGAGAGATGGACAGGACAACAATGGAGTTTATATGGACTGGTTTGGGGCAGTTTCAATCTGACGATTACAGAGTGTTTTGTTCTGTTCACGAAACATGTAAAATTCATGGAGTTGAAGTGATTTGCAAGAAGACAGCAGAGTCAGTACTGGGATACAACCTCGTCCAGGGGTTTTGGTCCAGCCTGCAAGGAGTCCAGGGGTTTGTTTCAGGGGTTTTGGGGATGTTTTTGGATGCAAAAATGGGATGCTGTGCTCATCTGGATGTAGAATTGTAAATACTGACTACTAGCAGATATATCCATCAAGGACGGGGAATGATGTGCAGTGTGATTGGGTAGGAGGTAAAGGCCATAAAACACCAAACCCATGAGGAACGAAATAAATGGAGACGTCGACAATCACATGATGGTTGGGATTGAAGAACAACCTACTGGGATTTCATGATGTCATCCGGCATGGTGAATGCGTTGATAAAAGTCTACTTTTGACTGGACCAAACGAGATCAAAGTTGGAAAGCGCAGGTCTCAGAAGGGAGTAGTCAGCTTCGATGATGCAACAGTGTATGAGTGAGTAATTGTGATCTGTTTAAGTGTAAGAGGCGGTGGAGATGGAAGGAGGTGATGAAAGCGTGGATGAGGGTTTCTGCAGCCATGGAGGAGAGGGATGGATGGAGACGGGCGATGTGTTTTTAAGGTGAAAGAAGGCTGTCTTTATGATCTGTTTAGTGTATTTTTCAAAGGAGAGGGTTTGGTCAATGATGATGCCAAGATCCCGGATGTGGATACTGGGAAACCATCGATGTTGGGGGCAAGTTATGGGTGGATTTGGTGAGTGGTTTTGGGTAAATGAAGATTAATTCAGATTTAGCGTAGTTAAGTTCGAGGAAGTTGATTTGAAGCCAGGATTTTATTTCAGTGATGCAGTTTGTCAGGATAGAGCGAATTGTGGTGATTAAGCTGTTGTAGATGCTGTCAATTTTGCTTTGGATGAATGAAAGGAAGGAGATGCAGTTGTCTACTCTGAATGACAGGTGGTGGTATCCAGGGCGCTGAGGAGTTTGTTCACGTTGTAAAGTTTGTTTATTTATTTGTTTATTTAGTTTGTTTATTGTAGAGAAGAGTGCTTTTGGGATTCCGGAGCCAGAGTGGATAATTTGAGAGTAGTAGGCGGAGTAGAGGGCATCTTTGTAGTGCTGTAGGTGGTCCTTGTAGGCTTGGGAGTGAACTGATTTGGGTTTAATAGGCACAAGCTGGTCTAAGCAGGGTGAGGAGGATGGTGTGATTGATGATGTCAAAGGCGGCGCTGAGGTGAGGAGGATGAGAATGAGGAGGTTGCCGGCGTCAGAGGAGAGAGAAGGTCGCTGGTGATTTTGAGGAGAGCAGTTTCAGTACTGTGGCTGGAGCAGAATCCGGATTGGAATGTTTCATACAGGTTATTGGCAGAGTGGTGATGTTTGAGTTGAGTGGCCACAGCACGTTCCAAAACTTTTGACAGAAAGGGTAGGTTGGAGATGGGTCTGAAGTTATTTAGGGTGTCAGGGTTTAGTCCAGGGTTTTTCCAGAATGGGGGTGAAGTTTCACGAGTTTTTGGGGAAATCGGTATGTGAAGCTGGATTAAGTTGGAACCGCTTGGTGAGCCATGGAGATGGATTGGATGTTTTGTTGTTGGTTGTCTGGGAGTTCGGTTGTTGCATTGCCAAAGGTTTCTGTGTGGTGGACACACTTGTTGGCTGTTGTCTTGTGTGACGTGGGTGGAGATGTATGTGGCTGTGTGTGGCTGCCTGGAGTCGGGAAGGCGGCTACAGTGGTTGATATTGGTTGTGGGTTGTCCGGGGTGCTTCGATTTGCATGGGGGGTGAAGATTGGGATATTACATTATTTTAAGTAAGTATTGGCATGAGTAATTACATAAGTAATTATGAGTTATTATGAGTAATTAGTGGTATGAGTATTAGTTATGAGTAAGTGATTATTTTAGTAAAGTTACATGTTTCGCTTTGTTGATCTGCGGACTAGCTAGTTTGATGGGTACCCTGGGGTCTTCAGCGTGTCTATGTGTTTGTCTGTCTGTTACACCGGACTCTTGAATGGGTTTTCATGAGACGAATTTCAGACATAACAGTGAGAATCTATTTTGAGCGAATCACAGTGGGTGAGAAAACATTGTGTGTGACCAGACACCAGAACTGACCATAATTGGAATTGGAATTAGACCAGGTTATTTCTATTATTTGTTTATTCGTGAAAATAAATAAATAATAGGGGGAGGTTCATGGAGGTTAATGGTGGTTTGTTTGTGGTAATTCTAGTTGAAATTTTCGTTTAATTTTATTTTTATTTATTATTGATGTAGGAAACAGACAAATGGGATGCTGAGAGAAGGATTGAATTTAATTTGAATTGGATTGGATTAAATTGGATTGAATTTAAAATTGAATATTGGATAAAATTGGATCCACTTGGAAAAAGTGGATTAGGAAATTGGAGACCAGGTGTTCTATGAAACTATGAATTGAATGAATTGAATCTATGAATTGGAGACCTGGAGACCAGGTGTTCCCAGGGCGCTTGTGGACCAGGTGTTCCACCAGAGGAAAAAGACCAGGTGTTCGTGGAGCACTTCACCTGCAAGAACGCCTTGGAACCAAGGTGGAAGGGACCAGTCCAGGTGTTGCTGACTACACCAACGGCAGTCTTTTGCGAGGGCAAGACCTCGTGGATCCACGCCACGCACTGTAAGTTGGCCATACAAGCACCAGACACTACACCACAGCAACCACAGTAAGGATGGGCCTAATCATAGGTACGATACTATTGATAGCGACAGCAGCTAGGGGAAGCTCCGATTCCAATATATGCGAAAACGAAACCCGACACCTCACCGTAACATGGGGACAAAGAGTATCACTACCATGTTTCGAACAGAAAGCCCTGCACACAAATTGGGTAAGCGTAAAATGGCTAGCACTGTCGGCAGGGCCTGGACGCGTTGGCATTGTACTACAAAAGCAACGAGAGTTCCGGGAAAACGGGCAAGCTAGCATTGAGACCTTGGCCCAACCAGGATACAAATGGGGAACCCCTGATTTTAAGCTACAAACACGCACGCGCCTAGAGAAAGGCATGACTATGCAGGTCCGGTGCAGCGTCTGGACCCCTGGAGCGGCCAGTGGCGAAACTAAACACACACCATGCATCGAATACATACTCACGCCACACCCTCAGGATAAGGCCCCAAAGAAGGGGGAAAACACATATTGGAAAGTGGCCAGGGAGGTGGCAACAATTCAAAATAGGACACACTGCTGGTCGTGCATGCACTTTCCCCAAGCAGGCACCACAGGAATACACATGATAGTGCTACCTCTGTCCCTCAATGACCTCTGCTCACAACCTATCGATTCCCCATGTTTAGTCACCACGCTGGAAAGAGAAGGGGTTGACAACGGCAAGAGTTGCAATCGACAATTTAATTATCGCCCGTCAATGATTGCCCATGTGGCCGAGAGGCCTGCCCCCGTCTGGGTCAAACCACAGAAAGGGACGGTCTGCCTCCAGGGTTCCGGCCACTTGCGTATGGGAGAATCAGAATGCGCCTACACTCTCCCCGGGAAGCTGGGACAAGGGAGCTCGGGGATTACATTACGAATAGTACTGCAAGATAAACACAACCACAACATAACGGCTATAACATTCTCTAGGGGGGTTAGTAGGATTAATGGGGTGGTAAAGGGACTCCGGTGCTTATCCACCCACCTGGTCCCACCCCATGGGACAATGTTTATATGCGGCGACAAGGCTTACCCCTATTTACCAAATAATTGGGGGGGCACATGTTATCTGGGTTCAGTCCTTCCTGACGTTGAGATACTGGATGAGCTAGACCCAAAGTCCTTGGACAGGCGTTATAAGAGGTCAGTCATGAACGAAGATGGAACCACTAAACTACACGGGAGCCTATGGGAAAAGGTGTTTGGTTTCTTCTTCCCAGGAGCGGGCACAGTCATGGATAGTTTCCGGATAGATAAATTGGCTTTGGCCCTAGAAAAGGTGGCAAACGACACCGCTACGGCTCATGATATACTATTGGACACGGTAATTCACATGCGTACAATGGTGATGCAGAATCGGGTGGCTTTGGACATGCTCCTGGCAGAGAAAGGAGGGGTATGCGGAATAATAGAGGGAAAATGTTGCACTTACATACCCGATCCATCCGAAGGAGTGTCAGCCGCAATAGTGAGACTAAGGGAAACTAGCCACGCCCTGACGATCGATCGGATCGCGCGCGAGAATTCTAATAAATTTAGCTGGCTCACTGACTGGTTCCGGGGATGGACGGGCACCATAGTGAAGTGGTTATTGACCGCACTGGCCGTGATACTTGGGGTAGTAATTTGGGGGGCACTAATGAAATCTCTAGTCCTCCTCTGTATGAGAAAGTATTTTACAGGATGGAAAGTGAAGAAGCCGCCGACAACGACTATGGTTCTGACCACAGAGGCCGTCGACCTGAATGGGTCCTTCAACAAGGCAGATGTGACCGGCGCTCCAGAAAATTGTATTGAATTTTGTGATGACTGTGATACTTGTGTTGATCCCATGTGGGAACTGGCTGCTGCCTGTAATGATGTCTGTGATGACTGTGATACTTGTGCTATAAACCCCTTGCGTGTACTGGCTAACGCTGCTTATGTATTACAAGCTGACAGCTGTACACCCCCTTCCGACCCAACTATGGATCTGATTGCGACGCTGGGTCTGGCGGTCGAGGGACCCGACGTGGATATCCTAGACCCGCAAGCCGACCAGGCGTCCATGGGAGACTTTGACATAAAGGAAGTCCCTCTCTTTGCTTCATATGTTTTAAGTTCAAATGCTTCAAGTGAATCGGATTTTTACGCTCTGTACCCTGACCAGGAAAATGAGACACAAGATACTGACAATATTATGTATTCCCCAGAACAGCAGCACGTGAGAGATCTCATGGGCATGATCGTTGATTAACTTCGAAGATCTGCAAGGACCGCGTCTGCAAAGGGTGGGGGGAGCAAGTTCCGCAGGGGAGGTTGTTGGCCCCCTGGCGGGGCAGAACCTCATCTGGACCAGACGCCTTCGTTGTGGATCCGAAACGTTAATGGACTTTCATGTTCTGAGCCCTCAGGCTCCAAGCACGCACCACACGACACGTTCCCCAAATGCACGGGCGAGGCGCTATGGGCGCACGGTATGCCCTTGGGAGATACCCGCATTACACGATTGTCTTTCAATAAAGCCCGATGTGGCACGTTGTCTCTTGAGATACTTTGTCTCGACGAGACAAGAGGAAGGAATGTCAAGTCGTAGATTTGTTATTGCTTAATGTTCTGTTATAAGACGTCGGTCGAATAATATGTTATGATTTAAATGTTGTTTAAAAATGCTATTTCATAAAGTTAATAAAGGGTTTTTCGCTTTGCTATAGGTTAAATGAGAAGGTACTCGCTTCGGTCGTGCTGGACAAATGGCTTTTTTGTATACGTGTGCCCTTTCGAGGCTAGATAAGTCCGGTCGTAAAATCCCTCTTTGATTCGCAGACGGCACCTCGAGCCGCGGAGGGAAGAACGGATTAGGCGCTTGGAATGTGAAACTTTACGTAGAGTGATTGGATTGTATACATAAACCTTTGGATAATGGTCTTATCTGGGCCAAGCATGCACTCTCCCTTCAGTGAGTTACATTTTCTGTCACCTCGGAGCCTTGAAACCACATCTGGTCCGAATGCTGACGGTGCGTGCTGCACTCCCCCATGATGAAAGAACGGATGACGGTGGGGGCTAGGGATAACGGTGGGAGGAACTCTCGCCAGTTCCTTTGTTCTCTCGGAGATTTTCTGATAAACGTGTTCCTATTTAAGCGGACTGTGAATCAATGCATGCAGGAAGGCTGGACGTGGCATGAAGCTGGTTCGTGCTGTAGAAGTTCGCTTCCTCCGGATCTGTATAAGTGGTATTCTTAATAAAGCCTCGTCATTCTCAAGCTGTTGGTGAACTTCTTTTAAGAGCCAAGAGCTGTTTCTTGACATGTGTATGTATGTGCGTGTATGTATGTACGCGAACGTGCACACTGAACTCAAGCAAAACAAATTTGCATTAGGTCAACTGAACTTGATCCGAGTGTTGGTGTGCTCAAGTCCACATTTGCATTATTCCAAGTTCATATGAATGAAGTTTCCTTTGAACACAAACAAATGCAATTTCATACAATTTTATTTTCCAAAAGTTTGCATTACATTCAGATATTGTTTATACTCTACTGTATAGTGGTTAAGTTAAGGCTTAAGTTGATGCGATCATTTTTTTTTATTGGTGTACAATTTACAAAGACAGAGCTCCTGGGTTAACAATTTAACCTTAACGCTTTCAGCTGCCCGAAAACATTGTACGAACAAAACCGTTTTATTGACAATGCAGAGGCAGTTGCAGTAAAGTAATTGACATTAAAAAAAAACAATCTGGATAATGTTTCACTTGCCATAACAATAATAAAAGTTTTTCTTGGTTCAGAAAGTAAACTAAAACCAAAAAAAATAAACTGTATATATACATGATTTCAAGCAAGCTGTGTTAGTCGACTTTTTAAAAATTGCATAACTTATCACATAATGACATTTGAACTTCATGAAGGAAACATAGTGTGATGAAAACGAATATCTTCATCGTAATTTACAGAGGTATAAACTATAAACAACTAAACCAGAAACAATTTTTTTTTTCTAGCCATTCAAATGTATTGAAAAGTGAAAAAAATTGGAGCTGGACCGTTCATATTCAGCTTTTAATACTAGGCAAATTACACAAACCCAATGTATTTTGATAGTAAATTTGAGACATGTTAAACAAATAAATATTGAGAATCATCATGGAGGAAAAAAATTTTTAAACATTTACACAGCTTCATAATTCAATGATCAATATTTGGTCCAAATGTTTTCATAAGTTAATTCTTAATTATGATGGAATGTTTTAATTACAACAAACCCGATATTCTGGCAGTGGAACTTGAAAAGCTGAAGAACATTCGGTGCTTTAATCTCAACGATGCTCAAACTTGTAGTTAATGGAAGAAAACGATCTCGAAGACAAAACCTCGGTAAAGTTTGGCTCACATTTTTGATAGGTACTTCAACTCTACAAAGAATGACTTGGTCGCACAAATACCAAAAAAAATAGAAAATAATTTCAGGACAAAGCAGTGCAATTCTGTGTGCACTATTCAAACTGCCTTCTGCATTGTTGTCATGGAGACAATGGATAATATTTAACTTGTTCAATAAACATGATGCAGAGAAAACACCAGGAACAATCTCAGTCAGGAAAATGGTCGTCAAAAAACTTCATAAATGTTACTTGTGCAAAGAAACAGCAAAGGCACTATACAATGGCCAGCAAAATACACATGGCAGCAATGATCAACACGAATGGCTCAGTTTCTCGTGTCACCCGATGGCAAATTTCTACAACAAAAGACCTTGATTGAATATATATATAATTATATATATATATATATATATCACACCAGCAATAATTTTCATACAGAATTACTGACTTTTGTTAATATTTAAATGTGTTGAAAGAACAGTGCGGATTTCTTTTTCACGAAGGTACATTGCAGTGCTCACTTTCATAGGGAATGTTATCAGGAATGTTTGACAAAATACACATTTGTGACTCATAAAAATAGTTTTAAATACAAGTTGCACAACAGATTAAATGTAAGCATTTAAGTGTGCGTATTTGTTTGAAAATGCATTAAGCATAATAGAAAGTATAAATTCATTGGAAACATCCCAACAAATATCAGGCAGCCAGATGATGTCATCATCACTCGTCCTGGTAAAATGCAACTCAAATTTTGCTTCACACTCACTTTTTTGCTGCCATAGAGATTCTGCTGGTGAATGAGTTGAGTTTTGTGCAAAAAGTAGGTCATTATAAACTATACCAAAAACCATTGTGCAAAGAAAGGTCAGTTGTTATATGTCTCAGTCAGACAATACTCAGGGGGCATACTCTCCCGAAGACATCTTAGCTGTTCTTCACCGAGCTTTATTTTCTCATCGAGCTCACGCTGTTCTTCGACAAGTGCAGACTTCATTTTGATGAAATGCTGATAGTCTTGCAGGTGATCTGGTGACAAGAGGCCTGCAAGGATCGAGTCCACAAGGTGACGTCGCCGCTCAAGATTTTCCTTCAATTCGCAAGCATCTTGATGCTGTGCAGACAGTACCCTTCTCTTTTGCTCCAGAAGATGCTGTGAAAGAAAGCGGGGCAGACAAAGGAAGGAATGGCACAGGCAACAAATCAAGGCTTCGTGTAGGTAAATTGTGTACTCTATTAAAGCAGATACTGAAAATCTTAGAAGCATGATAATCCAGAATTAAGTCAAATTCTGCTTATTCTGATGCCTCCAACAGCTGTTTGGAATAAGGAGAGGCAACTATATCGTATCTTGAAGTACACAAAACATTCCACAACATTTATCTGCAAAGTATAGCGTTTACAGAGTGTGTTGGTGGTTTGTATGGAGCCTGTGGATGCTTGGCTGCATCATCTACTGGAGGCGCGGCTGTGCCGCTGATACAGTGCCCGTTATCCGGAAGCTAGTACTCATTTTGCCAGCCTCGGAAGGATGACAGGCTGAGTCAACCCCACCTGGAGTTATTTCAATGGCACGACAGGGGTTCAAACTCAGGAGCCAAATATCTCAAGCCAGCCACCTTAACTGTTAAGCCAAAGCCAAGCTTACAAAGAGTGTATCAGATCGGTATTGATGTATGGAAGTGAAACGTGGACAATGCAGATCAAAGATGTAAAAATAATGGAAAGAAGAGAGAATGGATTGTCAGAAAGAATGATAGGATGGATGAATGGATTGTCACTGAAAGGAATAATTCCGAGCTCAGAAATCAGGAAGAGATTAAAAATCAATACTAGTGAAGAAGAACATAGGAAGAGAAGACTGGGTTGGTATGATCATGTTCAACAAAGGTCAGAAGATGAAGTTCTAAAGAAAGTATAAAGCTCAAGGTAGAAGGAAGAAAGCCGAGGACAACATAAAAAGTCATGGATTGAAATTTTAAACACATGGAATGTTTGGGTTTGTATGAAAATGATACAATGGTTGCATCCACAGGGAGGAATGTCATCATTCGACACAGACCTCCTGGCAAAAGGGAAAAATGGTTCGAAGAATTTTGATGTTGGCATCATCATTGGCATCACCACTGTATTCTGAAAAAAGAATAGAACTTAGAGTGCCTCGGATACCTTACAACCTTACTTACCAAATAGAACACCTTACTCCACACAGTTTTGAGAACAAGAACATGAGAAGGGTCTTTTCAACTCTTGCTTTGTGCTTTGTTTGAATCTCGATATCCCTCAACGTTGAGAGCGCGAGTGGAAAATTTGATTGGTCGAGATGGCATAAAATGGCGTAATAATTTGTCTCCAAGTACTGCTAAACTGGAGGTGTTCGAAAATGTCTAAAAGGTGATTTGTGTACGACAGTGTTCAAGCATTTAATTACATTTAAAGAAAAGAGGTTTTAAAGGTTGCAGAATAAATAAATAAAAAACTTTTCGGAAGTTTACCACCTTTGCTGCACCGTCTTTTACACCACATTATTTAACATGTTAAATAATTTATTCCTACCTGTAGTTTGTGTCCTTTATAACGTCCTTAAAAACAGCAAGTTTCCTGTTTGGAATGATTTTTAAATTTTGTTTTACTGTTAGACGGACAGACAGACGAAAAAAATTACCTTGCTCTTGTGTGTGCATGCACGCTCAGGACGAGATTCCATACAATTTGGCAAACTCAGAGCCAACGTCCTGCCAAGCTGCAGGTTCGTGGTCCAATTCGTGTTCCTATTTGTGTTCTACAGTGTTCAAAATATAAAATTATATTGAAATTGAGTAGTTCCTCGGTCATAGACTGACGTCTTTAGACAGACAGAGTGAATCAATTGCTTAATCCCTCTTTGGGCTTTGCGCACAGGGTAATGACTGGAGGGAAAAGAACGAGGCATAAGACACAGGGACATGGTTCCACAGACAAGATAAAAGGTACAAAGAAATTGAGGTGAGCATCGAGCTTTGACTTATGAAGGGAAACTAGGTGTGGGTTCCGAGAAATAACATATGTGACATGGAGAGGTTGTGGGTGGATGGAAGGAAGAGAGGGAGGGTGCGATGACACCAGAAGTATGGCAATATAAACTGTGTCCCCACCATCCTGCCCACGATGGACTAGATGCAGACCCTGGGAGTCAGCCTCTTTCCAGGATATAATAATAGTCTTGGACTTGTCTGCCTCCAGAGGAACATGCATGTTCCTCTGGAGGCTGACAGGCAGCTGCACTGGCCCTGAGTTTTGAGTCACATTCCATGGTACTTTGGATGAAGGCCTTGAAACTCTGATGGACTCTGTGTAGCTTAGATTGGACTTGGCTTTATGAACAATACCAAGGCATCAGTCAGCCTTAGAGGTCAGTTTGGAGATATATTTTGCCAAAGAAAGGTTGTGATAGATAGTGAGGCCTATGACCTCTTAGGATTGCACCTCTTCCAGGGTTTTACCAAAGAAGTAAAATGGTGGATTTGATAGAACGAGAGCTTGGAACTTTCCTTTGTTGAAAGATGTTCCAGGTAGGTGACCAATAACTTTTTCCAGATCTGTAGACAGAGATGCCATGGCAGCTTGCCTCAGAAGTATGGTGTACTGCTTGATTCATCATCAATGTTATGCAGATAATTTTTCAGAGAAAATTGGTCCAAGACTGGTCCAAGAAAATCTCCCCTCGGAAAACCAGTGCAAATAACACTGGTCCAAGATCCTGCCTTTGGTGCACAAGCTTCAAGAGGAAAATCCAAAGACAGAATCCTATAAAGTCACCTGGTGTTTCTGGTAACTGAATATTGGATAGGAATTTAAGGAAAGCCATTCAATTTTATCACCATGCAAGTTGTTGGTAAATGAGGAGTTAGGAAACTATCAGTGCAGTAAATATTATAAACAAATCAATCTCAATGCAAGAGATGACATTAACAATCCTGAAATAACTACCAAATCAAGCTCAGCGACCATGTAGTGTAGAACATTATTGTTTCAACCAAAGAGAGTGCCACCATGTGAAGGTTCGAAAGTCCTTTCCTCATGAAAAACTTGCAAATCTTCTCCACCAGGTTGATCGATTTGGAACGCAATAAAAGCTGTGATATTGAGTAGGCCAATGCTTAAAGTAGACTTTCATGACAGGGAACTCACAGAGGAGGCATGACAATGGGAAGGTACAGAGTGGTGGCCAGTCCCCTTGGTAAACCCACATCATTACGCGTTCAAGTACAAAGTTAAGGAATTTTTGCAGATTTATAATACATAAAATGACTGAATGAAAACAAATGAAACATGAAGCAAATTAAAGTCTCAGTAAAGAAGATTCGAGTGTCTGTATATCTACAGTCACGTGAAAAAGTAAGTACACCCCATGTAAAGTTTTGACTTTTTCAACATATTTCAACATACAGCTATTTGATCTTCATTTCAACAATATTGATAGATAAAGGTGATATAATATAACAAATATCATGAAACATTTACATTTTGTAGTCCATTGTATAATTTAAATAAACATAAATGCAAATTTCGCATGTGGAAAAAGTAAGTACACCCCATGTAAAGTTTTGACTTTTTCAACATATTTCAGCATACAGCTATTTGATCTTCATTTCAACAATATTTATAGATAAAGGTGATATAATACAACAAATATCATGAAACATTTACATTTTGTAGTCCATTGTATAATTTAAATAAACATAAATGCAAATTTCGCATGTGGAAAAAGTAAGTACACCCCTACATTTATCACTACTTCAAACACCTAAAATTAGAATCAGGTGCACCAGCTCAGGTGCAAATGATAAGAACATCGTTAGAGAGGATCTTGGAGGAACCTGTCTTATTTAAACCTCAGACATTTAGTTTGGTTTGCTCTTTGTTGTTGAAGTGTGCGGCGTCACCATGCCTGGATCAAAAGAGCTCTCTGAGGCCTTCAGAAAGAAGGTTATAGATGCCTACGAGTCTGGGAAGGCATTTAAAAAGATCTCCAAACAATTTGAAATCAATCATTCGACTGTCCGGAAGATCATCTGCAAGTGGAGACGATTCCGAACAACTGCCAACTTGTTCAGCCAAGGCCGCCCCAGCAAGTTCAGCCCGAGAGCAGACCACAAGATGTTGAAAGAAGTCTCTAAGTACCCCAGAATGTCATCAGAGGACCTACAGGTAGCTCTTGCCACTGTTGATGTCAAAGTGCACGAGTCTACCATTAGAAAGAGGCTGCACAAATTTGATCTACATGGGAGGTGTGCCAGGAGGAAACCTTTGCTGTCCAGAAAGAACATCAGGGCAAGACTAAAGTTTGCCAATGAACACCTAGGCAAAGACCAGCACTTCTGGAACAATGTGCTCTGGACAGATGAGTCAAAGGTAGAGCTATTTGGCCACAGTACCAGAAGACATGTTTGGTGAAAAC
The DNA here is from genome assembly GCF_964187855.1 of Myxine glutinosa. NCBI lineage: Eukaryota > Metazoa > Chordata > Myxini > Myxiniformes > Myxinidae > Myxine > Myxine glutinosa. The sequence goes on from NC_136272.1 coordinate 79,470,980, forward strand.
CAAAGACAGCATTTGACCACAAGAACCTGATACCAACTGTAAAGCATGGTGGTGGAAATATTATGGTTTGGGGCAGCTTTGCTGCATCAGGGCCTGGGCAGCTCACCATCACAGAATCCACTATGAATTCTTCATTGTACCAGAGGGTGCTTGAGGATAATGTGAGGCCATCTGTCGGAAAGTTGAAGCTCAACCGAAGGTGGACCTTGCAACATGACAATGACCCTGAACATACCAGTAAATCCACCAAGGAATGGCTGAAAAGAAAGAAATGGAGGGTTCTGGAATGACCAAGTCAAAGCCCGGATCTAAATCCCATTGAGATGTTGTGGGGGGATTTGAAACGAGCTGTGCATGCAAGAAAGCCCTCAAACATCGCACAGCTGAAAGAATTCTGCATGGAGGAGTGGGCAAAAATTTCTCCCAGCTGATGTCAGAGACTGGTAGATAGTTATAAGAAACGCCTACTTGAGGTTGTTTCTGCCAAAGGGGGCAATACCACCTATTGGAGCCAAGGGTGTACTTACTTTTCCACATGCGAAATTTGCATTTATGTTTATTTAAGTTATACAATGGACTACAAAATGTAAATGTTTCATGATATTTGTTATATTATATCACCTTTATCTATCAATATTGTTGAAATGAAGATCAAATAGCTGTATGTTGAAATATGTTGAAAAAGTCAAAACTTTACATGGGGTGTACTTACTTTTTCACGTGACTGTATATATTCCATTGTGTGTACTTAAACAAGCAGATGTGTGTATCATTTGAGTCTTTTCAATTGCTCTGGTGCTGGTGCTTAGAAGACCGGTCCGTTCACAGTCACTTTTTTGCAAATTTCACAGCATGGAATTCAGATAGTGATCAGCCTGGGAGTGATGCTCATCGAGCTAAAACTTCACTCTTCATCTTGGATTAACCACCCAATTTAATGTCCACCTGTTGGATGGTGCTCACATTGATGCATAGTCCTACCTGCAAAACACCAGTGTACATGTTTATTATTGGGCCTGAGATTCTAACTCAGGTTAAATGTACGCATACTCATGCACACCTGGAAGACTGATAAATTATAACTGGGAAGATAGATATTTGTGGAGATGCAATCGCGTTGATTTGACCTTTCAGAGAATAATTATAACTTGGCTCATATATTGTTATTTTTACGGCGTACCCATTCGGGCAGAGCCGTCTAGAACAGTGTTTGTCCGTCTGTATGTATGTATGTATGTATATACACTACTCACAATAAGTTAGGGATATTGTGGGAGTGACTTTATTTTTTTTTATAGGGGTTAGGGTTCGGGTATTGAAATCAAGAATGCTGTGTTTTTTAACACTCATTAATAACCATAGAATTAGGACCAACAACTTTTTTCAACATAATTAATACACAAAGTCAACCACACCGAAGCACCTGCCAATATCCCTAACTTATTGTGAGTGGTGTATATGTATGTATGTATGTATGTATGTATGTATGTATGTATGTATGTATGTATGTATGTCCCCTCAAACGTATACCAATCAGAGCTGAGAATCTGGTCACATGACAGGGTGATGTGATTACATCTGATGTCATTACGGCCGTGCAGCGGCTGACTCTCCACACACCGTCATTTTGATTTATATGCCTTTCAGGCCAAATTTATCATCGAACCTGTCATATATCACAATCGCCATGCTCTACCTTCACGTTTTTCATTCAGTGTGAAATACAAACAAACCGATTGATAAAATGACCATCAAATATCGAAAACATCGACGTTACGTCTCTTCCAACAATATGGCACATATAGGCCTTAGGCTTTATGCCTCACGTTCAGACCGCTTCGGACAAATTAAGCCCAGGTTTCTTAATACAGTAGTGTATCGTTTCAGTAGTATCGTTTTCGTAATAGTAATAATAATAATAATATGGTAAATATAACCATAATACTTTAATCCCAATGTCGTGAATGGAAGGTTAATGGATTGAAGCGGTGTATGGTTCATGAATCAGTGATAAGCGGTGTTCAGCACTAATATTAATAACCGAGGAAGTAAGGAATTCACCTCGGTTTTTTTTCTAGTAATATCATTTTCGAAATAATGACAACGTAACGTTAATATTATAGTAAATCAAATCGTAACACTAATCCCTTCGTAGTGACTGCAAACGTACTGGAAGTTAAAATATATCATGTTCTACATATTAAAGAAGCGGCAGTTTTGTGTCTGTTACGTCATTACATCTATGATGTCATTACGATGACCGACTCCACCGACCGACATTTTAATTTGCAAGTAGGCCTACACCCGCTCACTACGGGAGCTGCAGAAAGGGTCATTCCTCTTTGGGATATATAGATTACAGTGGATCTATGGTCGGGTCTCAAGAACATGAGTTGTGTTCATTTACCAAGTTTCTTGTGGAGAGATCGCCAAGTGGTTTAAGCATTCGAGCAAGCACTCCATTCAAAACCGTTAAAGAACGGCTGGCTTGGCAAGCGCTAGCTAGCTGCTTGGTAAATGAGCACACCTCCAAACCTTGTGGGGTATATAAGATTACAGTAGATCTTCGCTCAGTTCTGCAAGTAATACTTACCTCATGGATGTCGGGATTCCTCCAAATTTCTTTGTTTAATGTTATAAATAGCATTAGTGACGGTTTAAAAAGCTAATCAAATGTGTTTGTGGTTTATAATATTTCACAAGCACGGCTACGCCGCTGTTAGACTTTTGGTCTTGTTTAAAGAAGAACAGTTAATCTGATCTGTCAAAAGCTATCTATCTTCTGCTATTTAGTTAGCTATCTGTCAAAATCCCCACATTTTCTTCCCATCATCACTCCACCGATCTGACATGAATATAAAAAGAGGGGCAATGCCCCTGGGCTCACCTGGTAGAATCAGGGAACCAATAGTAGGTGTGGATGACCCATAAAATATGTCACGGAGAAGAAAGTAATTACCTATTTTGAGGGGGCAAACCTCTGATAATTTTTAATGCTGTGAACAAACTTTAGTCCATCATGGGTGATGAAGGTTGTGGTCAAGTTTCATCAAAATTGTGTGTGTAGTTTCATCGAAGAAGTACAGACTGACTCACAGACACCACACGACACCCCTTTACATATGCAATGACAAATGCCATAATGATACCATTTGTGGTTTGTTTGGGAGAGAAAAGACAAGGAATACATATGGAATTCTATTTAAGACATTTCATAAAAATCAATGTATAGCTCACCCTATCATCAAGCCTAGTATCCTCCCCAAGGCTGCAGAGCGCATTGTCCACACGAGCCAACCTTCCTGACAGTGACAGCAGCAGGTTCACCACCTTGTCCAGGTCGCCAACAAACATGCGATACTTGTCCAGCTCGTTGGGCTTGCAGACAGCGCACACATTCACCTCGACATTGGCACCAAGCTGCTCATTCTCGTGCACATCCTGAAGAAGCGATTGCCGTGCTTCACGCAGTGTCTGCAGCTTCCGCCCGATGCTGCAGATAAGTTCAGCCTGAAGCGCATCAGAAAAACGATTATACGTCGCTTTCATAGCCTCAAATAGTTAAACGTAAAGGGTGTAATTTCAGGAAACAGAGAAAACATGATTTGTGGCTAAAATGGAAACTTACAATGTGCATTGATGAATGAAACTTAATGGGAACATTAATTTGACCAAAGAAATAGAGTTAACTCAATGCAAATTTGCACAATTAGCAATTACCAGATACAACGTTTGTAAATGTTGTTAAACTACCGAGACAGCAATTTCTGACCTTTTTCTCTGTGAGGTCTGGGTACATTTCTTCCTCTTCACCAGGACACGATGGCTGCATTCCCTTGAGTTTCATTAGCAGTTCAGCCTTCGCTGCTGATACCAGGTAATATGCTGGGCAGGCGGGAAGGCTCGACGGAGACACCATCAGTTCTTCCTCCACCCTAGATAAACCACAATAAAATAGAAGTACAGTACGGACTGTATTGACTGCTCCAATGAGATTTGCATATTTGTGCCATCGAAGAATGGTTGAAGCCCACAGTACATGTTCAACGGCTGCTATGATACGAGTCATCATCGAAGTACAATGGTTGATCCCAATATTATATGTACCGCATGCCGAATTGTAGAATCCATCATGACTTTCCACGCACCACCCCATACATTCTCCTTCCTCCCTTCTCCTTCTACTCTCTTATTTCTGTGTTGTCCCACAGACTACAACTCCCATTCCACCCTTTTCCTTCCCCCACCTTCTCCTCCTTAGTTCCCTCTTTCTCAAACTACCACTCACCCCTCTCCCAAGCTCCCACCCTCCAAAGCTGACCCTTGTTTGACATAGCCGAAGTCAGAAATTCCTGACTGATCATATCTGTTGAAGCTTTAAATTTTCATTGTTTTTTCATATAAAGAAGTGTTTTGCTTTCTTTCTTTTTTTTTTCAATGCTTCAAGAAAGTACTCTACATTCATTAAACCTGCTTGAGATAGACCATAACTTACAACACCAAAGGCGGTGTTACTAAAGCATACAAAAAACCTATCATTAAATTCAGCTGTGAGTGTGGAAAAGAGTCGTGTGTGATTAGAACACAATATAAAATGATTTTCATCATCCTTTCCACACACTAGTGTCTATGTATCAATGTCTATTATTTAGTCCCCTACCGGTGTACACCGGAGGGGACTTTGAGTTTGCACGCCGTCCCTCCGTCCGTCAGTCTGTCAGTCTGTCAGTCAGTCCATCCGTCCGTCCGTCCGTCACGCTGTTTTCCTGTCACGTCAAGCTGTCACGTCAAGAACAGTTTTCCGGACTTTTTTTCTAAACTCTTAATGCTAATGATTTCAAACTTGGCACATGGTTTCCTCCTTGGCACAATGTAAGATTACCTTGGCAAGGACTTATTACCATGGAAGATGTCCAGTGTTTGACTGGCTTTGGAGGGTAGCTTTCATACGTGCTCTGTGTTACGGATTCGTCACTTCCGTTGTGGTGGTTTGCATCCACTGTAAATATTTCTGATTCCATGTACTATTATTGTTTTCAAAAGGTTTATTGTCCAGGAACTGTTTTCAAAAGGTAAAAAAGTTAATGTTAAAAGAAACAGGAAACCGGATCGGGAACCGGACGAAGAGGAAGGAGAGGGCGGAGCGAATGAGTCGGACAAGAAAGCTGAGTTGCTCCGGGTTCTGAAGCGAACTTTGGCGAGCCAGAGTCACTAGCGAACTTTCGGGTTTCCGGGAAAGGGATTCCTACGACAGAGTTGTCATCGCTGTGACCGGTCAACCTGCATGTCAGGTTTTGCGATCGATTCAGGAGAGAATCATCACCGTGCCGTGCGCCACGAGACCGGGTCGTCGGCCATTTTGACTCGCGCAGGACTTGTGCTTCGCTCGCGGTTTCGTCTCTTTTCGACCATCTCCACCGCATTCAGACGTCGATCTGGGGCGTGTGTGTGACGTGGCTTTTTGAAGGTTAATTCGTCCATACCGAGGGTGTGATCTCTCAGTCGCCTGTAGGGCGCCTTTGGATTTCCCAGGCGCCTTGAGGGCGCCTTTGTGCAGCTTCGGCTGTGTGACTGTATTTGCCATCCGCATGGGATTCTGGTCTCGATTGGACCTCGTTCTGGCGATCGCTGGAGCGAATCAATTTCCTCTCGCAGCCGGGAATAAGAGACATTGGGGAATGTTCGTGTTTCACTCACTTGGAGCACAGTGAGTTAAATATAACAAAACTGATGGTACCATCATAGGACATATTGATTGTACTTTTGAATACTATTATTGTTGTACTGTTATTCTTGTGTGTTAGCCTTAGATCCCGGATCCTCATGTGTGATTTCAAACGGTCTTTTTGACAGAAACCTTTATCACAGGCAGAGCACTTGTGGGGGCGTTTTCCAGTGTGGATCCTCATGTGTATTTTGATGTTACTCGTTGAAGCAAAATCCATTCTGCACACATTACACTTATAACGTATTCGCCTTTCTAGAACCTTTTTGTGTTTGTTACCTTAGTTAGGAACCTTAGTTAGAATCGAATCCCGGTCAATCGCTGAATTAACGCCAGGGGGGTTGACTCAGCCTGTCATCCTTCCGAGGTCGGCAAATTGAGTACCAGCTCACTGGTAATTCCCTGCTTGTCGTTAAAGGCGGCAAAAAGGGTTGGCGTCAGGAAGGGCATCCGGCCGTAAAACATTGCTTCAAAAAGGGGACCGAAAAACAACAACAACCACAGTTCCCGAAAAAGGCCAACCCCCGCTTGCGGGGAAAAATGGCCTCTAAAGGTGTTTTTTTTTTGTTTTTTGTTATTCTTGTGTGATCTTAATACAATATTTGTTTGTGAGTAACAATTGGGGTGGCTTCTCCTTTGATCTTTGACATACAGAATAACACATTTTTCTGCCGTGACTCCTCTCGGGGCTCGGAGGTACACCGTGACCAGGGGGTCGGGGAGGAGCACGTAACACTCTGCCAAAGCGAGATTGTGGCTAATAGTGATGCCCAGAAATGTGAACCTCTTCCAGTGGTCGATTGTGGAAATAAATGTGTGTTCATCATTCATTTGACCAAGCTTCCAGTGATGATGTGAGATACGTCTCGGGTTGAAATATATGCTCCAGGTTTGAGACCACCACCTGATCCTTTCCAGGTCAGTAAAAAGGGAACCCATTGTTACCAGACTGACAGTGGGTTGTGTAATCGTACGGAATAATGGGGTGATCTGTGAATAAAAAAAAAGAAGAGTGTGTTTCAGGGCAATGGAAAGACCATTAATGTATGTGAGAAAAGGACTGAACCCAGGATGCCTTGGGACACTAAGCCTCTATTGGGAGAGTGGATGAGAGGAATCAGTCGACAAAGAAAGGCCGATCGACCAAGTGCAGAAGCAGGCAAGTCAGGAAAGAAAGTGGTCTTATATTCTACAGGCAGAAAGGTCAACAAGCAAAGGAGTGTGCTGCTAGACATCTGTGTCGAATACCCGAGATGTCCAAAGACACCGCCTTTTTTTTTTTCTTTTTTTTTTGTATACAAGATCAAGGCTCGTGAAAGAGCTAACATTAATCACACAAAAAGTGAAACCGACACATAAAACACAAAAAATAAGGGGAGCGGTAGACAAGATGGGGAGAGAGGGGGAAGGACACAAACACAACATTTGAGAGCAGGGACATCGGGAGAAATGTGGGGGAGGGGGAGGGCTTGGGGGGTGGGAGAGGTATAAAACATATGAACACTGCAAGGACTTCCAGGAAAGAAGTTGGAATTTTAAAAAAAAGTGTATCTGGGGTGAATTAGCGGGGGTAGAAAAGATCAAGGTTTTGGATGGGGGAAGATAAGAGATTGTGGTGAACAGCTGTTTTAAAGACCTGGAGGGAGGAGTGGGATTGAAGGGAGTGGGGGAGTTTGTTCCAGAGGCGGAAGAAAAGAGGGGAATGAAAGAGTGAAGGTGAGCAGAGAGCCTAGATTTTGGCAGTTTAACCATAAGAAGGTTGCAGGCAGATTTTGTGCGACCTGAAGGAATATTGGAGGGGACAGAGCACAGAGAGAGCTGGGGGGGCAAGGCCGGAGAGGAGTCGGTAGAAGACAAAGTCCACCAACCTGCCTGCGGTGAGTGAGTGAAAGGCCCTCGGAGTTAGCTTCATCGCAGGAGATTCCAATGATTCTGAAAGCTTTGGTTTCAACAGCGTGAAGCCGAGCTAGGTGTGAGGCAGGAGCACCGGCCCAAAGGGGGGAACAGTATTCCATTGAGGTGTGGATGAAAGCCTTGTATGTGGTGAGGAGCTCAGGTGTGCCAAGGAAGGACTTCGCACGACGGAGGATTGCCCAGTCGGCGACTGGCTTTGGAGGCCAGCTTGGAAATGTGGTTTCCCCAAGAAAGATCATGGCAGATTGTGAGACCCAAAAGCTTGAGCGACAGAACTTCTTGGAGAGGATTGTTGAGAAAGTAGATGGGAGGGTTTTCCAGTCGGTCCTTTCGGAGAGACATCGTAAGAGTGTGAGATTTGTCAGGATTGAAAGACATGTTCCACTTGTGTGACCAGTCTGATTTTGTCCAGGTCTGCAGAGTGAGGAGGCTGCAGGCTGCAGACTGCCGATCTGAGGGATGAGGAATGGAGCGGCAGATAGTGGAGTCATCAGCAAAGAGATAGAGAGGATTTTCCAGAGAGTCGGAGAGATCATTGATGAAGATCCAGAGAGTCGGAGAGATCATTGATGAAGACCAGAAATAGCACAGGGCCCAGAACACTACCTTGGGGAACTCCAGCCAGAACAGAAAGGGGAGATGAGAGAAATCCATTCAGGGCCACACGTTGACTACAACCAGAGAGGAAGTCCGCAAGCCATGAGTGAAGATTTCTATGGATACCATAGGAGGAGAGTTTGGTGAGCCTTGACACTATTGCTTGAGGGCTACAATCCATTGTTGAAACATTAAGAAAACCTATTGTTGGAGAGAGAAGATGTTAGATTTCTACACAAGTTTTTATAAATATAAACTTAAATGTGACATTTTCAAACACAACTCCAACATAAGACTATCGGGGATGCCTTTTTGTGGTGGTTGTACCCCACCCCCTCTCCCCAACGCAAGTCGGGGAAGGGGGGGGGGGGGGATCTTTCCCATCGTTCCATGCTGCCCGGATTCGTCAGGGCAGCGCGGTCATGGTCAGAGTGCTGATCGGTCTGAATGGACCCCGGCCCTTTCCCTCGTGTGTATGTGTGTGTGTGTGTGTGTGTGTGTGTGTGTGTGTGTGTGTGTGTGTGTGTGTGTGTCTCTGTCTCCAACTCCAACTCCAACTCCAACTCTAACTCTAACTCTAACTCTAACTCTGTCATGGCCCTGACTTTGTGAAGGTGGGGTTACACCATTCTAGATGTGGGGGATCTCTGGGCCGCTTCTACAAGAACGATCAGCTATCTCCATGCTGCGGGCTTGTTTGAGAGAACTGTCTGGGGCTATACAACAACAACAACAACAACAACACCACCACAAAAATTTTTTTAACAGCATGATACAAATGAACACTCAAAAGGGATCTGCTACTCAACAAATCCCCTTTAACCACAGTTCGATATTGTGGCAGTTTTGAGGTTACTCATACATTTTATGTCATCAAGTCAATCAATCATCATCATCATCATCAATTGTCATCAATCAGTCATCTCAATTTGTATTCTACATTGCAAATTGTAAGAGCTTTTTGATTCACTGCAGAGATGCAATCCAAGTTAGACAAATACATATTACCATTACTGGTGTTCACGTTAAGAACGTATACTTTTGTATTTTTGAGATTCTACTGCATAATAAAATCACAAACAGTAAGTTGCAAACAAAGACATGAAATTTCAAAAGGCTTCATATGAGGAAATGCTTCGGCACACTAAAGCCTCAGACTTGTAGTCACCGAGTCACCATATCATGGCTTATGATTGAAACACCAAAAGGTGAATGACCCAGCAGTAGAAATTGTCAATGTTGAAACGTTAAGAAAACCTATTTTATTGAAGAGCATTTCCTCCCTAGAAAACAGGAGTGAAACCAGACCCGGTGGCATAATGGTTCGGGCACTGCTCCGAGTCTGGTAGGTCGGCGGTTCATACCCCAGCCTAATCATACCAAAAGCTACAAAAAATGATAAATGCTGCTTTCTGGCTCGATGCTGAGCATTTAAAACGATAGAGCACGGACAAACAACCATAACTTGGCAATAACAGCGCAGGCTATAATGGGCCTAATGGCCTACTCCAGCATGGAAGCTCCTTGAAAGGGAACTCGTATGATTATCATTATTACTACATTGTACAGGGTGTTTCAAGAGTCCAGAATCGTAGGAGATCCATTTATTATTATTTTTATTTTTTTTAGACAATGCTTTTTGAGGTGAATCGGACGTTGTGGACCAATACAATGGCCCCCACGTAATCCAGATTTAGCACCACTTGATTTTTTGTAAATTTGGGGACACCAGAAATCATTGGTTTATACTTTATACCATGAGGGGCTGACAGGATGGCCGAGAGGTATGCACTCCTGCCTCTAGGCCGTTGAGTCTGGGTTTGATTCCCGACCCAGCTATAAACTGTCAGCCCGGTGTTTCACAGCCAGGGTGATACAATGATACATCAATGTTTGTGTCGTCCCTCGGATGGACGTTAAACTGGACATCCCTTCTGCTGGAATTTGTTGGTGGACATGAAAGATCCCATGGTGTCCCTCACAAAGCGTAGGTGAGCTACCATGGCCAAATTCCATATTCCTGCCCTAACTAGTTGAATGTCAGGGCTGGCCAGCCAGTTTGTGAAGACTTGGGTCAACTTTCCCCCGGCTGACCCCGCATGACGATGTGGGTTAATAGTGGCTGATAAAGAATAATATTAATAATAATAATAATAATAATAATAATAATAATAATACGAAGAAGAAGACACTTTTTTACCATGAGACAATTCACTATTGGAAATCCAAAGAATGAAATCGGAAACGAATGTGCTAAAATCGATGTCATTATTAACCCTAAGACCCCTAAGACACCGAAGACCTTTTGAGAACCCTAAAACCCCCGAGACCCCTAGACCATATAGACCCCATTATAACCCTTAGACCACTAAGATTATATATATACCATTAGACACTTTAGAAACCATAAGACACCCAAGACCCTTCAGACTGCAAAGACCCTTCAGACCCTGTTAGAACATGTAGACCCCATGAGACCCTGTTAGAACATATAGATCCCGTGAGACCCTGTTAGACCATATAGATCGTGTAAGACCCTAAGACCATGAAGACCCTGTTAGACCCTTTACAACTCTTAGAACCCTCAGACCTGTGGTATTGGGAGTTTCATGAATATTAATGAATGCATGATGACGCGGAAAGGATGAGGCGTAACTGGTAGTGACGTGATGAGCTGTGGCGAGGAGTGGGAAATGAGACATCATTAAACGTTTGTGCTGAAGAACCTGCGTGTGGGCTGTCATTGCTATACAACAAGACCCATTCAGACCCCACACACCACACAAACGTATATAGCCTTCTTGCAAAACACAGGCTATACCTTTTCCAGCAAGTAATGTGCAGAATGTACCCAACCAGAGGGTGAGTAGACTGCTAGTTGTTATAGTAAAATTATAAAATAAATACCCCTATGATTCCAGACTTTTGAAACACCCTTTTTCTGGCATACATGCCTCTTAGTGACACCACCCGGAAGCAACTGAAGAACTAACCGGATGGTGTTACTTCACAGTAGCACAGCCTCAAGCAAACAAGGAAGTAAAGAAAACCTACTTTTCATGAGGTGTATCCAATGAGGTACTTCTCCCATGCTCCCGTCTGTGCCATATATCTTCATCCAAATTTGAATTTTCATGTGAAAACATTCTTTCAAGAAGCTCACAGGTTGTAAAAACCCCTGTAGCCGGGACCAGCACATCTGCAAGTGAATGCTGATGCTCCCCAATTTCACGAATCAGCTCTTGGTTCTTCTCATCTTCAGTGTCATTCTTTTTTGATGAAATGACATCCAACTGAGACCTGTTGATTGTCACATCCGCTTCACTGTTTGTGTCACTTTCATCAAAGGCTTCCTCGGGCTCATCTTCCTGAATTGCTGTGAACACGAGATCCCTTGGGAACGCTGCCTCCATTGGGTGCATCTGATTTACACGGCCATTGGATGCAATTATTGTCAAAGGAACAGTCTTTACACGTTGTGGTGCTTCCACGTAGGTTTCACTCCTGACAAATAGATGAACACCAATAAAAAGCAGGAAGAAACAAAGCAACAACAAAATCAAATCAACAATGGGGTGAGCGCACTCTACGAAGCCTTACAAATTCTACACAGTTAAAGCAGGAATTTATGGCCAAAAACGTGCTGAAAAACCAAACTTCAAATAAATGATCAAAGTTATATATTTAAAAAAATAACCACCTTTAGAGGCCATTTTTCCCCGCAAAGCGGGGGTTGGCCTTTTTCGGGAACCGTGGTTGTTGTTGTTTTTTCGGTCCCCTATTTGAAGCAATGTTTTACGGCCGGATGCCCTTCCTGACGCCAACCCTTTTTGCCGCCTTTAACGACAAACAGGGAATTACCAGTGAACTGGTACTCAATTAGCCGACCTCGGAAGGATGACAGGCTGAGTCAACCCCCCTGGCGTTAATTCAGCGATCGACCGGGATTCGAACCCAGGATCCTTGGATCCTAAGCCGGCACCCTAGCCGCTAGCCCAACACCAGGATCAAAGTTGAACAATAATATTTTAAAATAAAGTATCTTTAAGCATGACAGAATCTGTTTATTGCCAAACATTATATTCAAGATTCTGTTCTATGGTATCATTAGCGATGAGCAGACATCATGAGAAAGAAACAAAACTCATAAGAAAAAGAAAATGCTTCAAATAAAACAACAATGACTTGTTCATGAAATGCAGTCGTCAACAAACCGAATTGGAAATAAATGCTGACATGACTTATTGACTTGTTGAAATATGAAAATGAGCCATTCTGATTTACTTATTTTCCTTTTCCTGTACATGTTGTGTGCTTGGTAGCAAACCTTTTGTTTGCAGCTGGTTTGGTTTAATTATCAAGACTGAAGGCAAAAACTTGTTAACGTCTGGAGCTTAAATTCTGCTTTGCTTACTTGCACTTTTTTGACATCGTCCTTAAAAATTGTGTCATTCCCTCGTTCTCTCCCTCCGTATCCATCCTTCTCTCTCGTCCATGCCTCTCCATCCCCTCTCTCTATCTCTCTCTCTGTTATATCTCTCCATCTCTCTCATGCATACCTCTCTGTCTGTCTCTCATCAATATCATTGTCTTTGTCTGCCTGCTTCTGTCTTGTTTTTCTTTACAGGAGTGAGGCTCATGGAAGAGCAATGTAGAACTGATAGTAGGACAATCAAGGGAATGAATGAAGAGGAAAAGTTGAGAGGAAGGAGGAGAGGAAATACTGTTTTTATATAACGATAATGAAATAAATATTTTTCTTTTTCTTCCCCTCTTCTCCATCTCTTGCTTTTAAGAGGGAAACTTCTGTGATTACCTTTTCTCCTTTTATTGTTATTTTTTGTGTTGAACTAGAGACAGAGGGAGTCGGAGATACCTACGCGCACGCACGCACACACACACACACACACACACACACACACACACACACACACACACACACACACACACACACACACACACACACACACACACACACACACACACACACACCACTTCACAATTTGAGCCTACTGCCTGAAAATGTTCTTGATAAAATCTTCATTTTCGTATTTTAACTTTAATGCAGTGGCAACAGATCACACGTCTCGTAGTATGACCTTTGAAGTGCTAACCGGACACATGGGTGACTTTGTATTCATATGGAGTGGGGGCGGGAGAATAGACATTGAGGTTTGATTTTCACTGTTGGAATCACAGGAATTGAAAATGTAAAAGTGAAATCCCACATGGATAAAAACAAGGAGCTGATACTCAAGGTCCACCACCTTTTGAGTGGTATGAGGAAAAGATCTGTCTGATGTGAAAGCCAAATCCTAAACAGTTTTTGAAATGTCGCATACATAAGCCAAGTTACCAAGATGGTTGCAAAGGCAACAAAATTCATTTCAAAAATTCAGATCTAGTCAGTTTGAGATAATGTCATGAGGAATATATATCTGCAATATGAAAGGTAATTACAACAACAACAACAACAACAACAGGTATTTTAAGGCCATTTTCCCTGCTACAGCGGGGGTTAGCCTTGCGGTCCTCATGACAATCTTCTCCATTTTGCCCTATTTTCTGCATCTCTCCTTGTTAACCCCCTTGCCCGCATTTCTTCTTCCACCATCTTTAGCCAAATCTTTCTCGGTCTTCCCCGTCCTCTACTTCCTTCTACATTCATTTTCATCACTCTTCTCAACCAGTCACTTTCATCCTTCCTCAACACATGACCAAACCATCTCAACCTGTTTCTCTTCACAGCATCAATCACAGGCTCTATTCCCATCATCTTTCGCAATGAAATGAAAGCTAAATATTCAAAGATTTTTGAAATATCGCACACACAAGAGTGAATGGATGGATGATTGGCCATGGTCATGATTGTACGGATAATGTCCCCCATCTCCGATCTTGATGGAGGGGCAGGTGAAAAAAGGTATTTTTAAAAATCATCTTGATGTTTTGGCCATGGTTTCTCCCCTCATCGCTCTGGCAGTTAAAGTGTTACCCTCAAATAGTCCCTTTTTCAAAAGAGTGCTTAAAGAGTTACCCAGCTTAATAAATTTAGTTCCCTTGTTTCAACAATTAGAATGGTTCCTTTGCATAGTCCAAAATAAATGGGGTGAAACATATGCCCATTCATATTTTTTCAATGGTTTTGCCATTTGGCCTAACATCCTTAAAATAAATATTGCAATTTAAGATTGAAGGGCATAACAACAACAACAACAACAACAGGCATTTTAAGGCTATTTTCCCTGCGAGATTTCTCCATTTCTAGATTCTCAAGATTGAAGGGCATACTTGTACAATTTACACCACCACTGTGTCTTTACTTTGTTATAGCTCTGGCCACTAAGGTCATCTTGAGACATCTTGCCCAATGAGTGCTATAGATTGAGACAATCACCAAAACATTATATCACAACACAGTTCTAGTGTGGAGACGAATAATGGAAAGCTCCAAGGTGTTGTGGGGGTAAACTATAGTTGTCAGAAAATAACACAGGGCTTTACAGTGGGGGGGGGGGGGGGGGGGCGAACCATAGATGTCTGACTGTCAGCAAAGAACTGTCTCACCCTCGAGCAAAACTAATGAGCAGGACAGTGTGGTTTTATTTAGCAGGGCCTCCTCCTTCCTTTACTCATGTCACCGATGGGAGGACTGAAATACAAATTCTCCTCAGTCAGGTTGTAATGATGGAGGAAGTCTATGAATCTCCTCTTTCTTCTTCATTGGTGGATAACAGTATGCTTTTAGCATTGAGTATTCCTTGTGATGTGTAGTTAGCAATGGAGCCCCTCAATTGTCTCAAAGTTGAACTATCACATTCCTCTTGACATTAATATCACAAAATAATGTGTCATTTCTTCCCCTGATGATAATAAACATGATATTCCAACTGCTTGCTTTGTATAAAAAGGAACATATACAATATGGCAGGGTTAAATTATAATTCAACGGATACAAATGTTTACCTTGTAGTAGCTGTGATAGCCAGTGTGAAGGAAGTGGGAGCAGGTGTTTGGATAAGAGGAGCTCCATTTCTGGGAGAAGGAAGATGGCAGAAAGATTCATTTGTGGAATTGTTCAGATCGAGCCCATCTTCAATGGCAAAATCCTGGAAAAAGTACAGATGATACCCATCTTTCACGTGCAATTGTATGCATTGATCTTTTGCCAGAATCATGATAATGATGATTGAAATCAATGTAAATGGTAGTGTAGTGAGTCAATGAAGAGCTGAGCTTTCACAAGGCACAATTATGTGGAATTTGATGTCCTCCATGAGCTGCATATGTAGAGTAAATCAGGGTAAATTCAGACAGGAGGCACGGGATGTCCAAACTTGACTCATACAGAGCAGGCCTGCTTTCATTTGTCCTTGCTAAATCTGTAAATGACCAAATTCACCCCAGCTGATGTGGTTATTTCGAACAAAGATCTTATGTATATAATTATATCTTATATCTTATAAGTTCAGTCATTCAAAGTCCTGGATTATTGTTGTCTTTTTTTTTTGGGGATTTCTTTTCTTTGCTCACCTTGTAAAGCTGTTTTCACCATCCAGTTTTTCCCATTTGTTTCAGAGGAGTCAATTGTGTGGGTATGTCCACGGTCTTCCCAGTTTTACCACCCTCTCGGCTATTGATGTGCCATGCCTCCAGAATCAATGTGCGTCTTTCGTTGGATGTTGTGTTTACGACACAGGTTCAATCCAAGTCATATTTGTGGCCATATTGCAGGTAATGGTAATGGTGTGGTCACCTTCCCAATCCTATTTGCTCTATCATGTCATTTAGACTTTACATTTTATTTCAAATTCCTATCAGTTTCACCCAATATATTAATTGGTCACAATCTCTGCATGATGACTGGCAAACTACTCCTGATTTGTTAGTAGTTTCTATTCTGTTCTTTAGATTAGAAATGATATTGTAAGTGGTGTGTAGATGCTTGTAGGCTTCACTAATCCAAGAGCTACGTATTATTCTGCAAATCCATTTGAAAGGTTCTGGGTAGTATGGCGGCACACAGTGCCCAAATATGTCTGGCTCCTTCCGTTCTGCCATTTTTTGGTTCTCTCTGGCTGGGGAGTATCCATTTACTCGACCCATTATTAAGCAGGACTCCTCCAACTAATCTTATATCATTAATTGCACGGACTTTACAAGATGACAAATCCTGCAACTCAATCACCCACAAACGCAGTGTAGCATGGACCTTGGCAGCTCAGGTATGGACTAGAATCCAGTAATTTGCTGGTGTGGGTTGTTTTTCTGCATACTGACGTCTTTATAGGTAGCAGTAAAGTTTCCGATAAACCTCCACATCCAAAAAAGCAAACTTGCTTTATTGTGCCTCTGTTGACAAAGTCGCAGGATTCTAGTGATATTATGTTCTCAGGTTGTACAGTATGTCCGGCTACGATACAGTCCTGGCCAAAAATATTGGCACCCTTGCACTTTTTTCAAATAACTCACAATTTTAGCAAAAAATAGGTTGAAATTGACAAAAGTTTTTTTTTTTTTTTTGTTTGTTTTTTTTGTATACAAGATCGAGGCTCGTGAAAGAGCGAACATTAATCACACAGAAAGACAAACCGACACATAAAACATATAACATCGGGAGCGGTAGACAAGATGGGGAGAGAGGGGGAAGGACACAAACACAACATTTGCGAGCAGGGACCGAGAGACATGGAGACATCGAGAGATCTGAGAGAGGGCGAGGGCTTAGGGGGGGGGGGGGGCATGGGAAGGGGGCGGTGGGAGAGGTATAAAACATATTGACACTGCCAGGACTTCCAGGAAAGAAGTTGGAATTTCAAACAAGGTGGATCTGGAGTGAATTAGCGGGGGTAGAAAAGATCAAGGTTTTGGATGGGGGAAGATAAGAGATGGTGGTGAACAGCTGTTTTAAAGACCTGGAGGGAGGAGTGGGATTGAAGGGAGTGTGGGAGTTTGTTCCAGAGGCGGGAGAAAAGAGGAATGAAGGAGTGAAGGTGAGCAGAGAGTCGAGATTTTGGCAGTTTAACCATCAGAGGCTTGCTGGCAGATCTTGTGCGACCTGTAGGAATATTTGGGGGACAGAGCACAGAAAGAGCTGGGGGAGCAAGGCCGGAGAGGAGTCGGTAGAAGACAGAAAGACCACCTACCTGCCTGCGGTGAGTGAGTGAAAGGCCCTCAGAGATAGCTTCATCGCGGGAGATTCCAATGATTCTGAAAACTTTGGTTTCAACAGCGTGAAGCCGAGCTAGGTGTGAGGCAGGAGCACCAGCCCATAGGGGAGAACAGTATTCCATTGAGCTGCGGATGAAAGCCTTGTATGTGGTGAGGAGCTCAGGTGTGCCTAGGAAGGACTTCGCACGACGGAGGATGCCCAGTCGGCGACTGGCTTTGCAGGCCAGCTTGGAAATGTGGTTTTCCCAAGAAAGATCATGGCAGATAGTGAGACCCAAAAGCTTGAGCGACAGAACTTCTTGGAGAGGATTGTTGAGAAAGTAGATGGGAGGGTTGTCCAGTCGATCTTTTCGGAGAGACATAGTAAGAGTGTGAGATTTGTCAGGATTGAAAGACATGTTCCACTTGTTTGACCAGTCTGTGATTTTGTCCAGGTCTTCAGAGAGTGAGGAGGCTGCAGACTGCCGATCTGAGGGAAGAGGAATGGAGCGGCAGAGAGTGGAGTCATCAGCAAAGAGATAGAGAGGATTTTCCAGAGAGTCGGAGAGATCATTGATAAAGACCAGAAAAAGCACAGGGCCCAGCACACTGCCTTGGGGAACTCCAGCCTGAACAGGAAGGGGAGATGAGAGAAATCCATTCAGGGCCACACGTTGACTACGACCAGAGAGGAAGTCCGCAAGCCATGCATGGAGATTTCCATGGATACCATAGGAGTAGAGTTTGGTGAGCAGAGCTGGGTGCCAGACCGTATCGAAGGCACGTGATATGTCGAGGGAGACAGCTCTAATTTCCTGTTTGGCATTGAGGACCTCCATCCATTGTTGAGACAGGAGAAGCAGCATGTCCAGAGTAGAGTGACCTGGTCTGAATCCAAATTGATGATCAGAGATCAAGCCATTGGAGAAGAGGAAAGATTTCATATCCGAAGCAATGATGGATTCCATGACTTTGCTGATAATTGGGAGCAGGCTGATTGGTCTGTAGTTAAAAGGATCTGTTTTTGCACCTTTTTTGTGTAAAGCGGTAATGTTTGCTGATTTCCAGGATGCTGGCAGATGACCTTGAGCAAAAGATAGGGTGAAAAGAACAGAGAGAGGGTGAGATAGAGTGGCAGAGCAGGATTTTAGGACCCGTGGGCTGATGCCGTCTGGTCCAGTTGCAGAATCAGAGTCGAGGTTAGACAAAAACTCCTCCACCTTGTCAGGAGAGAAGGACACAGAGTCCAGGAGCAGTTGGGTTCGACTGGGAAAGGTGGGAACAGAGAGAGATGGGTTTGGGACTAAAGATTTTGAGGCAAACACAGAGTTGAGGCATTCGGCTTTGGTTTCCACAATTCTTTATGTCACTGTTAATATTATAGAACCTTTGTTTTTGATTCAGAGCTAAATATATCCTTTTAAATCAGAAAATAAAAAGAAATGGCATTGACAAAATTATTGACATTTGGTATCAAACTTAATATTTGGTATCACGGCCTTTGGGACAAAATAACTGCAGTCAAGCACTTCCTATAGCCATGAATGAGCTTCCTACACCTCTCTACTGGCAGTTTGACCCACTCTTCTTGTGCAAACTGCTCTATTTCTCCCAGATTTGAAGGGTGCCTTCTCCCAACTGATATTTTCAGATCTCCCCACAGGTGTTCAGTGGGATTTAGATCTGGACTCATTGCTGGCCACTTCAGAACAGTCCAGCGGTTTGTCTTGAACCATTCCTGGGTACTTTTTGAAGTGTGTTTGGGGTCATTGTCCTGCTGCAAGACCCATGACCTTTGATGGAGACCAACGTTTCCAACACTGGGTTGAACATTGCACTCCAAAATGCCTTGGTAAGCTCCTTCTTTCATGATGCCATGCACACATTCAAGGCACCCAGTGCCAGAAGCAGAACAGCAACCCCAAAACATCACTGAACCTCCTCCATGTTTGACTGTAGGGAAGGTGATCTTTTCTTTGAACGCTTCATTTTGTTTTCTGTAAACATAGAGATTATGTGCTTTACCAAAAAAAGCACTAATTTGGTCTCATCTGTCCACAGGACATTCTCCCAGAAGGATTTTGGCTTGTTCAGGTGTGTTTTAGAAAAAAAAAACCCTCCCCTTCTCTCTTCTCTCTCTCTCTCTCCCTCTCTCTCTCTCAGAAGTGCGGCCCTCCTGGGTCTCCTACCATAGAACACCCTTTCATTGAGTTGGTGACGGATGGTGCAAGTTGAAACTGTTGTACCTTGTGGCTGAATGTCAGCTGGAATCTGTTTGGCAGTTGATCGACGTGCTTTCTCCACCATTAGAACAATCCTTTGCTGCAATCTTTGATCAAGTTTTCTCTTGCGGCCACTTCCAGGGAGGTTGGCTGCAGTGCCATGGGCCTTAAACTTCCTGATAACATTGCGTACGGTGGACACAGGAACATCAAGGTCTCTGGAGATGGACTTGTAGCCTTGAGATTGTCCATGCTTTGCTACAATCTTGTGTCTGACCTCAATTCTCTGGTTTTCTTTCTTTTCTCCATGCTCTTGCGGTACACACACAGTGACACAAAACAGCAGAATGACTCCTTTCCTCTATTCAAACTGGTGTAATGAGTGATTTTTATATTGCAGGCACCTGCAACTCACCATAGGGGAGTCCAATTCCAAAGTAAAGGAGAATCACCTGCTTGAAATCTAATTATTTCTAACAACTTTTAAAAGGTGCCAATAGTATCGGCCAGGCTATTTTAGGACTTGTGTGTGGAATAAGCTAAGATTTAGTAATCTTTTTCGGGTTTTTTTTGTTTTGTTACACTGCAAACCAATGAAATGCATCTGTGGATACTAAAATATTTTTTTATTTCAACAATTGTCTGGAAGAAATGGTGCCTTATTTGAAAAAAAGTGCAAGGGTGCCAATATTTTTGGCCACGACAGTAGGTTTTCGTTCCCGTGAAAGAACTTAACGATAACTTACGAAGGGCTGAAGCGATCGAAGTCAAACCTGGTACAACGATGAAGTGAATATATTATGGGGTCAATAGGTCAAAGGCCAGAGGTTCCGTCAGGTTAAATTCTGTTAATTGTTAACTTGTGAGCCAGTGATGGGATTTTCACCTAACTTTCACCTAAGTATACTACATTATGATAAAAACATACTAAAATACACCATTTGGTGTCTGTCTGATGAATTTTTGACCGCGATAATTCTGTCGTTACTTATCCGATCTCAACCAAACTATACAGGATGGCGAAGGGTTACACAATAAAGGTTGTAGCGCATTCATTCGCCCCCCCCCCCCCCCAAGGGGGTTTTCTCCCCCGAGCGGGTTTTCCGTGCCATTGCCGTCAATGGGGTTGCATATTGAGGTGTATATCCATATTAAGTTCGCTTTATCGTGGCGTTTTTCCAAGGCCGCTTCAAATAACAAAACTAACGATAACAGCATAATATTTATGTTATTACAAAACAATAGCAATACCATTAATATCCCATCTCCCCAAGGGGGTTTTCCCCCTTGAACAATCGTCGAGTCAACGTTTCGAAATAGCTTATCATGCTATTTGCTTACCGAAGTAAAAATATTCTAAACCACAAACACATATGATTAGCTTTTTAAACAGTCGCTAATGCTCTTTATAACACTAAATAAAGAAATTTGGAGGAATCCCGACATCCGTGAGGTAAGTTTTACTTACAGAACTGAGCGAAGATCTACAGAGGCGCGTGCGATTTGGTTTCTTCCGAAGACAGAAGCCTCTTCCGGAAGATTGCTTTGCACCGAACAGGCAGAAGAGAAGCAAGATGGCGGCCAAACATGTATTACTCGCGCTCATGATGGAAGGATTAGACAAAGATGACACGACATCACAAGTTGATGCAAATATCCAGATTGTGTTTTCACTTGCAAGTTTTGCTGCGTAAGTATAACCAGCAGCGTTTCTCCGTGACTGAAATTAGGCTAGGCCCTTTTGTTTTTGAAGAGCCGGCGCCTCTTCTGCTGGATATTTGGAAGAGGCAGAAGAGCTTCCAAGAAGAGAAGAGTCCAAATCGAACGACCGGAAGAGTCTTCCGGAAGTCTCTTCCTCTTCCAGAGTGCAAATCGCACGCGCCTCTGTACTCTATGTACCCCACATGGAAGCCCGCTTGGAGTTTCCAATAAAGCACCTAAAGGACTCTCAGACTGAGAGAAACAAGATTCTGTGGGCTTTCCTGTGTCTTTCACTGAGGAGAGGCTTCCGTCTAGCCACTCTGCCATAAAGTCCAGATCGGTGGAGTGTTGCAGTGATGGTTTTCCTTCTGGAATTTCTCCCATCTCCACACAGGATCTCTGGAGCTCAGCCAGAGTGACCATCGGGTTCTTGGTCAACTCTCTTACCAAGGCCCTTCTCCCCCGATTGCTCAGTTTGGCCGGGCGGCCAGCTCTAGGAAGAGTCCTGGTTGTTCCAAACTTCTTCCATTTTAGAATTATGGAGGCCACTGTGCTCTTGGGAACCTTCAATGCAGCAGAAATTTTTTTGTAGGCTTCCCCAAATCTGTGCCTCGACACAATCCTGTCTCTGAGCGCTGCAGGCAGTTCCTTCGACCTCATGGCTTGGTTTTTTCTCTGATATGCATTGTCAGCTGTGAGACCTTATATAGACAGGTGTGTGCCTTTCCAAAGCGTGTCCAATCAATTGAATTTACCACAGGTGGACTCAAATCAAGGTGTAGAAACATCTCAAAGATGATCAAGAGAAATGGGAGGCACCTGAGCTAAATTTCAAGTGTCATAGCTCTTACCTGTACGGATCCCACGGACGTCCTCTACCTTGGTAATCAATTCAAACCGACACGGAATTATAATGCAAAAATACCGGCTTTATTGAAAGAAATGCCGGTAACAAAAGAATGCACGGTAAACTTAAATTCCTAATCGAGGGACCCTCCAAACAGACTCGTATACAACATAAGGGGAAAAATAACTGGAAAAGAATGCGTGTTTGTTTTTGTACTCAGCTTTGAGTGGCTCTTGAATCCCGTCGGAAATCGTCACAGCCCCTGCATCCTTGTGCGGGAAAACACGCCTTGGTGCACAGTTCGTGCGTGGGAACCAGGCCTTAGCGCACCGTTCGTTCACTCCAGCCGTGCTTGTCCTCGTTGCCCGCTTCACACAGCACCGACGTCTCTCAGCGCACCCAGACGATGCACAGCCAGCACCGACGAGCCAAGGAGAGGACAATGCGGTCGTTCAAACTGATGAAAGCCAGGCATGACGAAGACAAAATGCACGACTGCGTCCGCCTTCCACGAACACCAGTAAGCGAGAGGGATATACAACTGCTCGTAATGGAGGCCAGCCCGGAGAGAGGGAAAAATGGCAGGACCCAAGTCTTTTGTACCCAGGGCTCTTACGTCATCCGACAACGTCGCGCCATGCTCCTATCAGCGAGTCCCATCTCATCGCTCTATCGTACTGGACCAATCACTGCTCTTCAGGGCGAGGCCACACGGACCTGCCTGCTTGGTGTTGCGATGTGGCAGGTGGTGGCGCCAGCATTATTGTTCAATGTCCTGTTTCCGGTTACTTTTATTTGGTGTTTATTTTAGGTGTGGACTGCATGGCAGGTGTGGTGTGCATCATATAACGAACAAAGGAGAAATCACAGAGGCCATTTACATACAGGGAATTTACCATTAATCCCTAACTAATTAACATAACCCCACCCCTCGTCATGGGGACAAAAATACCCTTACACAACATCCGGTCTGACTTATGTACATCAAGGTGGCTACACGACAGACGGAGCATGGTAATCGATACACTTCTACCTGGACTAAGGTATTTCATTAGCTACCCCCTATAAAGGTAACAATATATATATATATATATATATATACATACACATACACACACAATTTGCTCGTACACATACAAGATTTGTATGATAAATCGTCATGTTTGGATTATTGGAATTTTTTCGATCAAATAAAAGAAAATTGCCCAAATTTACCCCTGGCTTATGGTGTTATTCACCACTGCATTGCCATTTTTATACCTCAAAAAAAATGTACATAACCTCATGATGACATTTTCTCATTACACCATGCCCAAAAATTGCTTTCCTGTCTCACTGCATGCATTTTTAAGCCTTTTCATATTTTTAATAAAGAATGCTTGGATGCCAACAACAATATCCACTTTACTAATCAACAGAATGCTGTTTGACGGTGATACATTACAGATAAGTGTGCTCACTGGAAAAGGAGGGGCAGAGGGAGGGGTAGGTCAAACCTCAGTATACACTATACACACATGCAATAACTTCAGATATTTGTGGCTTTTCATGAAAGTTAGCTATATTCATTCTGAAACTCTCTCGGTGAAGGTTTTGCACATTACCTTTATGAGCGAATCATTAGATACACGAATCCCATCCTCATCGCCACTTGAGTTCTTGCAGGGACTTTCATGGAAGTTAGTCTCTGGGGATGACCATGGGCTGTATTGAGGCAGAGAGGGTTTCGGCACAAGAACCTTCTCCTGATTAACTGGCATCATGCCATGGGGAGAAAATAAAATGAAAATTTGTTATAAAAAATAAGTGTAACAGCACAAAAAAACAAAGTGCAACATTGAGATGCTTAAAATCATGCACACAATCAGCCCAGTATCAAATGAGCCACTGTATTCACTTCTGATTTAAAATGAAATAGAACTGGAAGTTATGCATCAAAGATCTTAAGTCGTGGGAAACTTTAGAAGCAATTTCAAAAAAAAAAAGAGTTGTACTTATGAGATAATTATTGGTAGCAAAGTGAGATGCGATCGGACGAATTTGCAGTCAGCATTTTGTTTTGCAGCATTAGCGAAAAAAACATGAAGCACATGCAACACAACTGACTGAGCAAAGAATGACAACTTTACAAATGATGAATTAGTGGAACGTCGATTGCCGGACTGCAAGACTGACGACACAATTGTCATCTAAAATAAAGAAGATGGACAGTATAATGGAAGGAAGATATTAATGCAGCATGCTAAGAGAGGATTTACAGTTTAGCATATAAACTTCAAGATAACACAGATTTGTAAGTGATATATAGTAATCATCATCTCGGCCACTGAAGGTGGATGGAGGTTATGTGTTCACCCCTGTTTGTTCGTCTATCTGTCAGTCTATTTGTCAGTGAGCAGGATATCTCAAAAAATTATGGACGGATTTGGACGAAACTTGGTGGACAGGTTGAGTGAATGATAAGGATTGATTGATTCAATTTTGGCAAAGATCCAGATCTGGGTCCGATATTTTTTAATTTTTGAAGGGATTCTTCATAATTGAAAAGCCAAGTAAACGAAAAAACATGTTTAAGGGAAACACATTTTTATCTTTAAAAAGTTTAAAACCTATCTTATTTTTTATTAAAAAAAAAAAAATTAAATTTTGATAGATGAAAATTTACCAGAAAACAGGACCGTGGGCCAAATTCCAGCTCTCTAGGATGTATGGAACCTAGAAAACGAATGGCTCAAAGATTAGAAATGGGACAAACTAACAAAGTTCAGATGAAGTTAAAGCAAAGTGTGTAAAAATGATATATAGCACAATATTTCAAAACGTTGTGAAGGTTTATGACAAAACTTGGTGGAGGAGTTGGGTAAGTGACACGAACAAGCCGATTAGATTTTGGTTCAGGTCTGGATCTGGATCGGGATTTTGTATCCCACTGATCGGCCAGATCCGGCCTATCAGTGGGATACGAAACGTAAACTGTTCAGCTTGGTGGAGGTGTGTGCTCCACTGAGTGCTTGTATAGTCTTACATTTGTCTAGCCTTGGTAAGTAAATGAAGGAGGAGCCAATATCTTGGAGTTTGCAGTGTCATACCAACTGGTAACTCAACACTTTTTTGTATACTTACTCGAGGCTCGTATAAGAGCCAACACATATTAAAAAAAATAAAATAAAATAGAAAAAAACTTCAACTTCAAGAGCCAACACATATAACATATAATAAAGGGAGGGGGAGACAAGAGAGGGAAAGAGGGGGAAAGAGGGGGAAGCACAACAACAGTAGAGAATAGGGACATCAGGAGATCTGTGGAAGGGAGAAGGCTGGGTGGAGTACATGGGAAAAAACACACTTGGTATCAAAAATGTAGGAACCACCTTATAACTTACAACAATGGAGGTACAGAAACAGTTGGACACCATGGTTCGGAAAGAACATTAAAAGAAGCAAAGAATTGCAAAGTCCCCCAAGTGAGGCTTTGACCACCCAACACAGAGTGCATCTTGATCCAATTATAAGCTGTCACCCAACTATAAGATGTCATCCTGGTGTTGTGAATGCCGAGTGAGGCATCAATGTGTGTCCTGTCCATCAGAAGCATATTAAACCGGGAGACCTGCCTGTACTGGAGGCGTTGGAGGAAGCAAAAGACCCCCCTTCCCCAGTGTCATTTGAAAATAATGAGTTTTTTCGTTGACACTGAACAAATTCCAAATTCCTGCCACCATCAGTAAAACATCAGGCAGGTTCATGGAGGAATTGGGCAAAAAAAAAAAAAAATCTCCACCCGACTCACCAAGAATGTGTAACTAATTGGGGCCATTAAATAAGTCATAGTTGTTATTGGAATTCATTGATGATGTTAATGTTGAAAACTTTTGGCGACTGGCTTTGGAGGCCAGCTTGGAAATGTGACTCTCTCCAGGAAATATCATGGTGGATAATCAGATACAAAAGTTTGAGTGACTGAACTTTTTTGAGAGCCCTTCAAAATTTGGTTTTGGTTCGCCCCTGAGTAACGTATCAAAAACCTAAGAAAATCTGTTTGGCAGAATTTAAAAAAACAAAAAACTTATTGGGCCCTGGGATGGAGGCGAAGGATTGCTTGGAACCAAATGACTCCACTGGTGAACCTTTTGCCAAATCTCCAGAACTTAATTTAATTATGAGCTATAACTTTCTGACTTTGTAATCGATTACAGTGGGCGCAATTATGCTGATTTTATAATCCCTAAATTAACAAATAATGAGCGATTTTAATATGGTGGTCCAAGGGGTCCTCCAAATTTGCATTTCATGAAGATTTTAGGACATTTCCAGCACATAGATGCAATTCATTTGTTCAGCTGATATACTCCTTATATGGCATGGAGAACAACTTACCATAATATCTGTATTATAAAAGGAGCCGTGTCTGTCTGTCGTGTTATAACTTGAGAACGGATTAACGGATTTCAATAAATCCAACTACAGTGGATTCGGGTAACTTCCAAGAGTGTTTGTGATCCAAATTTTATTTATTTATTTTTATGGCTACATGCGAAAACTGCAAAACAAACGCGTGCGAAAACTGCAAATGCCAACACGTGATGTTGGTTATCCCTGCATGGAGAGCATGATCTCCCAGGGATCCTTTTTTTTTTTTCCCCCATAGATTAGCCATCGCAGCAAAGATTGGTATTTCTGTCAGTGAAGCGACGGGTCTTATATACTAGAACTTATAAAAAACAGAAGGTCACTCTTCTACGTCATGACGTCGACAAATATGCCTCCGCCCTCATTATTACATCGTTATACGTACTTTTACAAAGTTTAATTAAAATCCCTTCAGCTGTTCTCAAGTATCACATTTTTACCAGACAACCTCTGACCTTTGATGCCGAAATATAATCAGGTTGTCTTTGCATCATAATATGTACTTGCTAGGAAGAGTACCAGAACTACTAGAACTAGAACTAGTACTAGTAGAACTAGTAGAACTAGAACTAGAACTAGTACTAGAACTAGTAGAACTAGTACTAGAACAGAAGAGTACTTGCTAGGAAGAGTAGAGTAGTGGCTAGGGTGTCAGCTTAGGATCCTAGGATCCTGGGTTCGAAACCCGGTCGATCGCTGAATTAACGCCAGGGGGGTTGACTCAGCCTGTCATCCTTCCGAGGTCGGCTAATTGAGTCCCAGTTCACTGGTAATTCCCTGCTTGTCGTTAAAGGCGGTAAAAAGGGTTGGCGTCAGGAAGGGCATCCGGCCGTAAAACATTGCTTCAAAAAGAGGACCGAAAAACAACAACTACCACGGTTCCCGAAAAAGGCCAACCCCCGCTTGCGGGGAAAAATGGCCTCTAAAGGTGGTTTAGGAAGAGTACCCGTCCCAAGTGATGGGAAAAGCTAGGTTCCCCCCTCTCTCTCCTCCCTCCTCCCTCCACCAATCTCTCACACCTTCTTTCCTCTGCTACCCCTCTCCCCCAATCCCCTCTTCCTCTCTTGTCTCCCCTCTCTTTCCCACTCATCTTCACGTTTGTTGAACAGAATATGTAACCATGCCAACGTTTTTTTTTCAACCAAGTAAATCGATGATCACTGGGCAACAACAAAAAAAACTTTTCTTCTGCTACTAAGGGAAATGTAGGTGTTTTTGCCTAAATCTGGGCCGCTGGTTTCAAATCTGAAGTCAGAATTTAGCCAGCACGTCAGGTTTTCAAAATATGTATATGTATTAATGATACCCGGCATGCTATATTAGATACTTTATTATTGCAGATCGCCACATTGCACATCTAATATCAGTGCTTAGCAATTACTTTCACGTCATATCTAGATAACAATGATTGATCTCCGTGTATAATGTGCAGTATACAAACCAAGAACATAAACAAGTTGCAGAAGGGAAAGATTGCCCCATTGGGAAATATGCCCCATTGTGAGTGATTCAGAAACAACACTTCAAGTTTACACTCTTCCTTGCAATTTAGTCAGTGTAGGCAATGTTCAGACGTGTTCAGAAGTGTGTGAGACATTTGCTCTTGTGTGTGGAATTGGTCTCCCGTTGTAGGAACCAGCAGTAATCACCCATCATGTTTGGGTTGAACCAGCCTTGATACCTAGTTTCTATGACCGAAATGTCTTGGTGGAACCTTTCGCCATGCTCATCGCTTACTTCACCACTTCATCACCAGTCACATCCAGCCACAGCCACATCACAGTCACCCCCAGCCACATCCACACATCCACACACATCCACACATGTGGCAGTCACAGCCACAGTCACCAGCCACATCACCAGTGACTTCATCAGTCAGTTAGGAGGGAAGAAATCAAGATGAGAATGCAAGAAGTGCATTTTAAGAGACATCCCACAGCCCATTCACTGATAGGCCTTCAGCATGTTGTCCACTAATTCAGCATACTGTTCAGCTCTATGGTTCCCAAGAAAGTTCTGCACAACCAACACAAATGCTTCCCATGCTGCAAACTCAAGTGGATTCAGTTTATTTTTGAACTGATCTGATCACACATCAGTTCTCGGATCTGGGGCCCAACGAAAATGCCTGCTTTGAGTTTAGCATCAGTTTTCTCTGCGCCAAACTTCTCTCTGAGATATTGGAAGCCATTACCATCGTGATCCAATGCCTTTACAAAGTTTTTCATAAGGCCAAGTTTGATGTGTAGCGGTGGAAGGTAGACTTTTTGTGGGTCTACCAATGGCTTATGAAGCACATTGTACCTGCCAACTATGTGTTCATGCCTTTCAGGCCAGTCTTTTACAACATAATGATTGCTGTCATCGTGGCTGTTCCAATTGCACAAGAAGCACATGCATTTTGTGTACCCCAGCTGCATTCCTAGGAGGAGAGAAATCACTTTTAGATCACAGCAAATGGTCCACTTTTGATCCGAGTCATTAATCACTTTTAGAAGGATTTCCATGGACTCGTACATCTCCTTCATGCTGACAGCATGAGCTACAGGAACAGAAGGTTTTTTGTTACCATTGTGCAACAAAACAGCTTTGAGGCTCACTTTGCTGGAGTCTATGAAGAGTCTCCATTCATCAGGCACATGTTTGTTTCCTAGCTTTATAAGGGGGTAGCTTTGCACAAAAAAGGTGCAAAAACAGATCCTAGCAACTACAGACC
This sequence comes from Myxine glutinosa, assembly GCF_964187855.1. Classification (NCBI taxonomy): domain Eukaryota; kingdom Metazoa; phylum Chordata; class Myxini; order Myxiniformes; family Myxinidae; genus Myxine; species Myxine glutinosa. The sequence continues at coordinate 79,500,262 of NC_136272.1, forward strand.
AATCAGCCTTCTCCCAATTATCAGCAAAGTCATGGAATCCATCATTGCTTCGGATATGAAATCTTTCCTCTTCTCCAATGGCTTGATCTCTAATCATCAATTTGGTTTCAGACCAGGTCACTCTACTCTGGACATGCTGCTTCTGCTGTCTCAACAATGGATGGAGGTCCTCAATGCCAAACAGGAAATTAGAGCTGTCTCCCTCGACATATCACGTGCCTCCGATACGGTCTGGCACCCCACTCTGCTCACCAAACTCTCCTCCTTTGGTATCCATGGAAATCTCAACGCATGGCTGGCGGACTTCCTCTCTAGTCGTATTCAACGTGTGGCCCTGAATGGGTTTCTCTCATCTCCTCTTCAGGCTGGAGTTCCCCAAGGCAGTGTTCTGGGCCCTGTGCTTTTTCAGGTCTTCATCAATGATCTCTCTGACTCTCTTGAAAATCCTTTCTATCTCTTTGCTGATGAATCCACTCTCTGCCGCTCCATTCCTCATCCCTCAGATCGGCAGTCTGCAGCCTCCTCACTCTCTGCAGACCTGGACAAAATCACAGACTGGGCAAACAAGTGGAACATGTCTTTCAATCCTGACAAATCTCACACTCTTACGATGTCTCTCCGTAAAGACCGACTGGACAACCCTCCCATCTACTTTCTGAATAATCCTCTCCAAGAAGTTCTGTCACTCAAGCTTTTGGGTCTCACTATCTGCCATGATCTTTCCTGGGAAAACCACATTTCAAATCTGGCCTCCAAAGCCAGTCGCCGACTGGGAATCCTCCGTCGTGCGAAGTCCTTCCTTGGCATACCTGAGCTCCTCACCACATACAAGGCTTTCATTCGCATCTCAATGGAGTACTGCTCTCCCCTCTGGGCTGGTGCTCCTGCCTCACACCTAGCTCGTCTTCACGCTGTTGAAACCAAAGCATTCAGAATCATTGGAATGTCCCGCGATGATGCTATCTCCGAGGGCCTTTCACTTACTCACCCCAGGCAGGTTGGTGGTCTTTCCGTCTTCTACCGACTCCTCTCTGGCCTTGCTCCCCCAGCTCTCTCTGGGCTCTGTCCCCCAAATATTCCTACAGGTCACACAAGATCTGCCTGCAACCCTCTTTTGGTTAAACTGCCAAAATCAAGACTCTCTGCTCACCTTCACTCCTTCATTCCTCTTTTCTCCTGCCTCTGGAACAAACAAACTCACTCACTCTCTTCAATCCCACTCCTCCCTCCAGGTCTTTAAAACGGCTGTTCACCACCATCTCTTATTTTCCCCAATCCAAAACCTTGATCTTTTCTACCCCCGCTAATTTCACCCCAAATCCACTTTTTGAGGTGTCGACTTCTTTCCTGGAGGTCCTTGGTGTCCTTGCGTTTTATACCTATCCTGCCCCCCCCCCTCCAGGCCCTCTCCCTCCCACACATCTCCCGATGTCTCTGCTCTCAAATGTTGTGTTTGTGTGCTTCCTCCCCTTCTCTCCCCATCTTGTCGACCGCTCCCCTTTTTATATACTTTGTTTGCTTGTTTGTTTTGTTTGTTTGATAAATGTTAGCTCTTTCACGAGCCTCGACTCTGTATACACAAAAAAAGAAAAAGAAAAAAAAAGCCCCCCATAATAGGTATTTGCTTTGTTCTCACAAACTATACACACAATTTCGATGAAACTTGACCACAATCCTCACCACCCGTGATGTACCAAAGTTTGTTCACGGCATTAAAAAAAAATCTGCCCCTATGGGGATCTACGGGGGGGGGGGGGGGTTCACCCACAAATAGGTATTTGCTTTCTTCTCAGAAAGCAATTCTGATGCTTTCTGATGAAACTTGTGTGTTTCTGATGAAATTCTGATGCAATCATGCAATTCTGATGAAACTTGACCACAACCTTAATCACCACAAATTTAAATGGGCAGATCCAGATGGGGAACACAATCCCATGAGACCTTATTGTCCTAATGCATTTTACCTAATTTGTGGTCTGTATTGTTCAGGTCGTTTTGGAGAAGATGTTTTAGTGAAAATTAGGGATTCGAGGAAGGGGCCCCGTTTCTGGGGGAGATACGGCCATGGGGAACACAACTTAAGGTTAGGGCATGGTCTTGATGCCTCTTGGCAAGTTTGGTCTGGATTTCTGGCAGTTTCTGAGAAGATTTTTGAATGGAATACCAATATTTGGGGCAACCCCCCCTCACTTTTATCCCCTTAATAGGGGACGTATCCAGATGGGAAGCACAACCTCATGAGACCTTGATGTCCTGATGCATCGTACCAAATTTGGTTCATATCGGTCGGGTAGTTTGTGAGTTCTAGTCAAATGTTAACGTTTCAGAGAAATAACCTAAAAATTGTTTCAACTTAAAGTGTAAAATTGAACATAACATGTTTGAAATTTAAAAGAGTAGATTCCGAACTGTACACCATCTATCATTGGGGTTTCAGCCCACTAAGGGTGGAACCTTTAAGAGTGACACAAAAGAAAGGCTTATAGTATTCATCAAAACATGAGGGTTTTACAGTACCTTTTGTGTAAAGGAGGTGATTATGTTGGATTATTAAGTAGTGAAGCCGCTTCTATGTCCGCCCGTCTGTCAAAAAAATGACGAAGAAGAACCTTTCTACCCAACCGTGTTTAATTCTAAAGGGTTCTAAAGTGCAACTCCAATGGGTTCTAATTGGTATTTCTAAAGGATAATTCTAAAAGGTTCTAAAGGGTAATTCTAATGGGTTTCGTTTGTTTCTCGGCTTTGCCCATTTCATATTAAAAATGCCAAACTGAACCACTTCCTTCAGACACGGATGCGATTTTATAAATAAATAGGAATAAAACTTTGGAATGCCTTCTTGGATAATTTCACAAGGAGACGAAAGAAAACATTAAAATAGTTTGTTAAATAATTAATCCTTCCCTTTGGCGGTGCACAGAAGAACAGCTGTGCCTTCAAGAGTAAAGTAGTCCTTCAAAAGCATGGGTGTGATCGATCCTGCTCTTCTTTCTTCTTTCTGTTGTCTATTCTTTGCTGCATCTATAATTCAGCAGAAATGTTTGCAACTGCATTGACGTCCATGCTCACCTGTCCTCCAACCTACTCACATCTTCCCAAATGAAGATGAGCTGCACCATACTATTTATTCGGTGCTGCCGAAGCACTTTATTGGTCCAGGTTGTGCTGGGTGGTTTGCTATTGCTTTTACAGAAGTCAGTCAGGGCAGGAATTTGTTCAAGGTGCCGTTCAATATTCTTGACAAAAGAATGAGGAATATGAATATGAATGATCGTTTTAAGGCCATTTTCCACGCTAGAGCGGGGGTTAGCCTTGCGGGCCCCATGACAATCATGGTTCCCTGTTTGAGGCAATGTTTTTATGGCCAGATGCCCTTCCTGACGCCAACTCTTGATGACGCTCTTACGATGCGCAGGGATAAGATGCGCAGGGATAAGATAAGATAAGAAAGGTGTACCTATTCTAAACCGGGGTACACACTGGGATCATTCATCCCAGCAAGCTGGTACTCAATTTGCCGACCTCGGAAGGATGACAGGCTGAGTCAACCCCCCTGGCGTTAATTCAGCGATCGACCGGGATTCGAACCCAGGATCCTAGGATCCCAAGCCGGCACCCTAACCGCTAAGCCAACACCAGGCTCGACAAAAACAAAAGGATGACAAAAGAATGAGGGATGTAAGTAAAATGACTAAATAATTACCATTAATACCTCCGACACAGAAGGTGGACAGAGGTTATGTTTTCACCCCTGTCTGCCTGGTCTGCCTGGTCTGTCTGTCTGTGAGCAGGATATCTCGAAAAGTTAGACACAGATTCGGACGAAACCTGGTAGACAGGTCGGATGTGTGACAAGTAAGAATTCATTCGATTTTGTTGAAAATCTTGATGCAAATCCGTATTGGAGAATTTTTCAGGTAATCCTCTACCATTGAGTGACAGGGCTAAACACTAAATGCAGCATGATATCTCAAAAAGTTACGAACGGATTAGTACGAAACTTGGCGGACAGGTTGGGAATGTGACGAGGACGAATTGTTTCAATGGAGGTACGAATTAAAAAAAAAAAAATTGAAAGTGGTTCTTCACCATTGAGAAATGGTGCCAAAATGATAGATAGCATGATGTCTCAAACAGTTGAGGACGGACTATGACAAAACTTGGTGGACAAGTTGGTTAGATGACATGAACAAACCAATGAGATTTCCCTTCAGGGCAGCAGATCCGGCCAATCAGTGGGATACAAAATGGAAAATGTTCATCCTGGCAGAGGTATGCATCTACCGAGTGTCGTTCTAGTTGTTGTTGGAAATCAGCAAAACAAGTGGACACATTTTGTTAGAATAGCCATAAGGAAAGTCAGAGGGAATGGATCAAAATGTGTAGCAGATTTTGTTGTTCTTTAAAATGGTATACTAAACAGACGATCAGAAAATGAATCAAGGTCCAAAGGAAAGAGAGAGTAAGGTAAGAGTGCAAAATGAATTCAATGAAGGTAGTTCAAGGTTGATATGGACTATTTATTCAACGAAACCGAAATCTAAAGATAAGTTGACTGAATGTTCTTAAGGTATTCTCTGCTACAAGTGCATGCCTCTTCGAGTGATGTGGTAATATTGTGGTATCTTCTTGATGCCATCTGATTATAATTATTTGGGATGAGTACACAGCCTTTATCATGCACACACTTTTTTTTTTTTCTTTTTTTTTTTTTTTAATACAAGATCGAGGCTCGTGAAAGAGCACTGAATATCACCTGGATGTTCTTTGAGTGGTCAAAATAGATGAACATCACAAGGTGAATACTTTGAACTGAATGGCGGATAATTTGGAACTTTTAAAATCGAATCCATGATAATAGTAATGGCCACATTTGTCATGTGAGGACGAGCATCATACAGGAAAGAAAACAGAAACAGAAACCAAGGTAGTCATCTGCATTGTCCTCTCTCCTGATTGTGTATCCAGTCATCGTAGTCTTGTGCATCGACGGTGCACCACATTCAACAAATACTACATGAATTAAACCATTATAAAATGTTGCAAAAAAAAAATTATCATAAGCTTTTTGATCAAAGTTGAGGTCCTTTCTTACCAAGCTTGTACTATTCTTATTGAATTTCAAGTGAGAATGAAAGTTTTTCCACATTTCAAACATAGGCACTGTTCCTATGCAATTTCACTAATAGCAACACAGCGATGATTAATGTTTGCTTGAGTGAGTGAAAGCAGTTTGTTGCACGTGAGAATGCTCAAGATTGCACGTGAATTCACAGCAATTTTTTTTTAATCTCAGCACCATTTAAACAGATTGTACAACAACGTATAAGACAAGACATGCGGAAATGATATGTGACCATGAGCAGGTCATGGCCAGTCATGGTTGCCTGTCCAACTCACAATCACATGAGATATGCGGAAAGCATGTATGTGACAATATATTACATGTTCGACAATGAAAAGGTTCATGGAAATCTTGAAGGCACTCGTATAACTTGAACAGAAACAGTGATAGAATAAACAAGACAAATGAACAACGCTGCAACAACAACAGGCATGTTAAGGCCATTTTCCCTGCCAGAGCGGGGGTTAGCCTTGCGGTCCCCATGACAATCTTCTCCATTTTGCCCTATTTTCTGCATCTCCCCTTGTTAACCCCCTTGCCCGCATTTCTTCTTCCACCGTCTTTAGCCAAGTCTTTCTCGGTCTTCCCCGTCTTCTACGTCCTTCTACATTCATTCCCATCACTCTTCTCAACCAGTCACTTTCATCCTTCCTCAACACATGACCAAACTATCGCAACCTGTTTCTCTACACATCATCCATCACTGACTCTATTCCCATCATCTTTCGCAATTCATCATTTGTCTTCCTCTCTCTCAACGATACTCCACCCATCCACCGAACCATTCGCATTTCCACCCTTTCCCGCCTTCGTTGCTGCTCGACGTTCATTACCCATGTCTCGCTCCCATAAATCATAACACTTCTCAAATATGCAGCATACACCTTTCCCTTCAGCTTCAACGACACTCCCCTCCTCGTCAGCACGCCACTCAGTTCCCGAAACTTCTTCCATGCACATCTCACTCCAGCAACCGTTGCCGAGTCTGATCCACCTTCTCCATTCAGCATGTCTCCTCGGTAACAAAATGTTTTCACACCTTCCAGCTTCACGCCGTCTCCAAGATCCAACTCAACATTTCCTCCATCTGCAGCTCCCTCTGTGCACACCTTATACTTGATTGTAGCTGCCACACTGGTTAATGACCCTCTCAGAGCACTACATTTTTGATGAACCCACTCAGCGCACATTGTACATTGAATGGAATTCACTCCGACACCCTTACTGCACACAGCACAAGGCCACTTCCCAGTTCTTTCCACCTCACCACATGCTTTACCACTTGCCATCACCTTCGTTTTTCCGATATTCACCTTCAGACCTTTTGTCTCCATACATTCCTTCCACTTGTTCATCTTCTCCTTCAGTCCATCAATACTTTCTGCAATCAACACCACATCATCTGCATACAACAACTCCGACGGTAAACCCTGCATTTCGTCAATCTTCACTTTCTTCCTTATCCTCCTCTCCAACACCCTTTCCAATACCTTCATTCCATGCTCCAATAACTTTATCGCTCGATACGAGCCATAGTCCAGAGGGCCAAATTTCCCCTTGTATAGAGGGAAGAGGGTACTCAGTTCCCAATCCACTGGAATGCGGCCTTCTTTCACCACCAGACTGCAGATCTCTGTCATTCTCTTCACACACCAATTTCCCACTGCCTTCAACATATCTCCCACAACTCCCGTCGGCCCTCCCGCTTTTCTATTCTTCATTGCTTTTATCGCTTCCTCAACTTCCTTCTTGGTTATCTTCTCTGCTGGTCCTAAAACTGGGTTACTCTCACTGTTGCCATCCCATTCATTCTCTACATTCAACAGTATTTCCACATATCTCTTCCATCTTCCTTTAATTCCATCTGGGGCCACAATGATTTGTCCCACTTCATCCTTCAAGCAACTCACCCCCATCACATCACACCTCTCTTTCGCTATCTGCTTTGCAATCCTGAATACCGCTCTCTGACCCTCTTCCAAATCCAAGCATTCTCCGAACATTTTCCTACATGTCTCCTGCGCCTTTGGACCTCTTTCTTTGCAGCCTTATAACTTTAATGCTCTGCCTTTTCTGCCCCCATACCCTTCGCCTTCTGCCACTCCTTGAACTTCTTCCTTTTGTCGTCAATCTTATTTCCAACTTCATCATCCCACCACCATGTTTCCGAGTGCCTCGGTGGTCCTTTTGTCCATCCACATACCTCACCAACGGCTCCCAACAGACTATCTTTCATTGACATCCAACTACTTTCAAGCTCAACCACATCATCCACTTCCATACTCAGCCTCTCTTTTAATGCCTCCCTCACTGTCACCTCTTTCAACCTCCACACCTTCATTCTCGGTTGGTACTTCACCCGCCGAGCTCTCCTCGCACCTTTCACCCTTATGTCGGAGACAACCAAGTGGTGCTGTGAAACAGCCTCCTCCCCCGGGATCACCTTTGTGTCCCGGAGGTTCCCCCTATCTTGCCTATGCACCAGCAGGTTGTCAACGGTTGTCGTCGACCCACCTGACGTGTATGTAACAAGCTTATTATCCTCTTTCTGGAACTGAGCATTACAAATCAACAAATCAGCTCCATCAGCAAACTCCAAAATCCTTTCACCTTTTCCATTTCTCACACCATATCCGTAACCCCCATGAACTCCCTCAAAACCATCCATACTCCTTCCAACATGTCCATTTAGGTCTCCTCCTACCACAACAACTTCCTCATCTTTCACGTTTTCCATCAGCTTCTCTATCGCACACCAGAACTTGTCCTTCTCTTCATCGCTCCGACCAACCTGCGGAGCATATCCCGAGATGACGTTCACCAAAAGCTTTCCAATCATCATTTTCACCTTCATCAACCTTTCACTCACTCTCGTCACACTCACCACACTGTCTACAAACTCCTCAGAAAACAGGACACCAACACCATTCATGCCTTCTGCGCACCCTTGCCACACAAACCTGTATTTCTGTCCCTGCCTACCCATCACCATTCTCACACCACTTCCCTTCCATCTCGTCTCCTGCACACAACATATGTCCAGTCTTCTTCTGACCAATACTTCCACCACTTCTCCTGATCTCCCTGTCATTGTCCCTACATTCCATGTCCCAAACTTCAGAAACCGATCTCCACGTCGGGCATCAGACGTTTCGTCTTCATAAATGGAGTGATTTCCACCCTTGCTTCGATCGGGTTCCCCACCTTGAGTTTTGACGAGCGTGAGTGAGGTCCCCCACGGGGTACTTCGGGCTGTACCCTGCCCATATGTAATTGTAATTGTCATGGTTCCCGTTTTGAGGCAATGTTTTTATCGCCGGATGCCCTTCCTGACGCCAACCCTTTTAGTCGCCTCTTATGACACGCAGGGATACGGTGTACCTATTCTAAACCGGGGTACACACCGGATGGTTAAAACCGGGGTACACACCAGATGGTTAAAATAAAATAAAAAGGCAATTCATCACTGAAAGCTTCTGGTTGTTACCTCCGCCACCAAAGGTGGATGGAGGTTATGTTTTCATTCTTGTCTGTCTGTTTGTTTGTTTGTTTTTTACTTGCGAAAATTGAAGATTTTTCAAGTATATTGGTTGGTCTTGTGCGTTATTCTGTCGTCTGCCAGTCGCCTACAGGTCACAATTTTCAACCGATCTTCATCAAACTTCACCAAATGGTAGAGTTGGTCATAAGCAAGAAGCCTATTGTTTTGGGGGTCAAAATGTCATTAGATCAAGATAAGCCAAAGGTCACCAGCTTTGACAAATTTCTAAAATCCTCAATTTTCATCTGATTGATTTGAAATTTGAAGAGGACTTACATATCTGGTCACTGAATTCAACCACCAACTATTTTTTAGGTCAACGTAGGCCAAAAGGTCAACATAGGCCACGTTTCTAAAATCCTCAATTTTCATCCAACTCACTTGAAATTTGAAGAGGATTTGCATATTTGGTCACTGAATTCAATCCCCAACTATTTTGAGGTCGACATAGGCCAAAAGGTCAACATAGGCCAAATTTCTAAAATCCTCAATTTTCATCCAACGCACTTGAAATTTGAAGAGCATTTGCATATCTGGTCACTGGAATCAACCCCCAACTATTTTTGAGGTCAACATCGGCCAGATTTCTAAAATCCTCAATTTTCATCCAACTCACTTGGATGCCTGGTGTTGGACTTGGACTCACAACTCACAAGCCTGGTGTTGGCTTAGCGGTTAGGGTGCCGGCTTGGGATCCTAGGATCCTGGGTTCGAATCCCGGTCGATCGCTGAATTAACGCCAGGGGGGTTGACTCAGCCTGTCATCCTTCCGAGGTCGGCAAATTGAGTACCCGCTTGCTGGGATGAATGATCACGGTGTGTACCCCGATTTAGAATAGGTACACCGTATCCCTGCGCATCGTAAGAGGCAACTAAGGGTTGGCGTCAGGAAGGGCCTCCGGCCATAAAAACATTGCCTCAAACAGGGAACCATGATTGTCATGGGGCCCGCAAGGCTAACCCCCGCTCTAGCAGGGAAAATGGCCTTAAAACGATCATTCATTCATTCATTCACTTGAAATTTGAAGTGGTTTTGCATATCAGCTCACTGAATTCAACCCCCAACTATTTTTAAAGTTGACATAGGCCAAAAGGTCAACATAGGCCAAATTTCTAAAATCCTCAATTTTCATCCAACTCACTTGAAATTTAAAGATGATTTACATACCAAGTCACTGAATTCAACCACCAATTATTTTTGAGGTCATCTTAGGCCAACAACCTATTTTAGGGATTTCGCAAGTATCATGCTATGCACAACATATTTCTTGTTTGTTTGTCCGTTTGTTTGTCCGTTTGTGAACAAGATATCTCAAAAGGTTGCAGGCGGATTCGGACAAAATTTGGCAGAGAGGTAGCGTATGTGACAAGGACGAAATGATTAGGTTTTGGTGAAGATTCGGATTCAGATACTAGAATTTTTGAAGGGATTCTTCACCATTGGGAGATAGCGCCAAAAACGATACATAGCAGGATATCTCAAAAAGTAATGGATGGATTTGGACGAAACTTGTTGGACAGGTTGTGTGTGTGACCAGGAAAAATCGATTCGATTTTGGTGAAGATCCGGATGCAGATCCAGCTAGTATCATTTTTTAAAGTGTTTTAAGTTTTTACGTGTCCACCATTGAGTGATATGGCCAAAAATTATATAATCGCAGGATATCTCAAAAAGTTGTGGATGAATGATTTTGATTAAATGTGATTCTCTGTTGTGATTGTCTGGTCTACTCTGGGATACAAAACAAACTGTTCACCTGGCAGAGGTATGCTCTCTACTGGGTGCCATTCTAGTTTTTCACCTGTTTCAAGTTGACCTGCATCTGTTGTCATCTCGCATTGACTCAGAACAGCCTGTGGTTTCTCTCTCAAACTGAGAATATTTGCCTCGATGTCGAAATTTTTCTGCGAAAGAAAAAACAAGTGTATATATTCAGTCCATGTTATTCATACTGTCAAACTACACAATTTCACCCTCGCCAATTAAGAGCCAACAGTTGCCCAAAAAGGAATCACTCAAATAAAAGATGGTAAGGGACAGACTCAGTGGTGTAATGTTTGTAGCATCTGGTCCAGGTCTGGGAGGTCGGTAGTTCAACCCCCAGCCGAATCATACCACAGACTTTTTAAAAAATGATTCGTGCTGCTTCCTTGCTCGACTCTCAGCATTTAAAGGTGGAGCATGGACAAAAAAAAAAAACATACGTTTGCAATACAAGCTCGGTTTTGATGGGCCTAATGGCCTTCTCCTGCATTGAAGTTCCTTGAAAGAGAACTCTTATTGTAAATTAGTTCTTTTATTCTTGGTTGGGAAGATGTGGGTGGAAGTGCCTTTTAATGGCAGAAGTTTAGTGCCAATCAGGTCCTCCAGGATGGCATAAAGGAAGTGCATTTACCTTTGAGCTGTATATTCTGGGATCAATTGTGGTACCAACAATACAGTGGCAGCAGGGTGTTGAACAATGAGTGCAGAGCAATCTAATGGAAGAGCATTCAGTTGGGGATTTATCTGCTAGCATTAGCTGGTGGACATTGAACATATCTTTTGATGAAAAATACGCACCATGGTGTTCTTTTCGACGAATTTCATAAGCACCCTGTTGAAATTCCAAATTGCCGACCGACAGCGGAATAGCCACACCTCAGTAATCTTGCAACCAGCTAGACCATTTCATATTGGAATCCCAATAATGAGTGCCAATCACATTATCCTAAAGCTTAAATATTTAACTGTGATGTGTGGACTAAGGACACGTTGAGACCAGCACACATGCAGTGGGAATTTAGATCTTCCTTAAAGGTCATTAGTGAGCCAGCAGGGTATTTATTTAATCCAATAATGACTGGGATTCTTGAGAAAGAGGTCGCATTCCATAAGCTCATAATCGCCATTTCAAAATATTGCTATCTTATTTCAGTTGAGCGCACAGCACAACCTTTGGGATTCCAGTCCAGTGTCCTCACCACTGAGGCACCTTACTTACGAAATTTATACCTACCCAAGATCGATACAAATTTGGCATGTTAATGCATATAAAATGTCAAGAACAAAAAAAAAATTGAAAGAGTTCCAATACAGCATAATATATGGCATGCACAGAGCCTTCAGAAAGTATTCACACCCTTTTACTTTTTCACATTTTGTTGTGTTACAGCCTGAATTTAAAATGGATTAAATTGAGATGTTTTGTCAATGATCTGGACATAATATCCCCTAATGACAAAGTTGAATTCTTTTTTTAGAAATTCTTACAAATTGATTAAAAAGAAAAAGCTGAAATGTCTCGAGTCAATAAGTATTCAACCCCTTTGCTAGGACACTTAAAATTGAGCTCAGGTGCCTCCCATTTCCCTTGATCATCTTTGAGATGTTTCTACAACTTGATTGGGATCCACCTGTGGCCAATTCAATTGATTGTACATGATTTAGAAAGACAACTCCCAATCCACAAGATATCTCAAGGATGATCAAAGTAAATCTCAAAGATGAGCACAGGGATGATCAATGGATCAAAGGAAAAGAAAGACACGCTTTTCTATACAAGGTTCCACAGTGGACAATGCATGTCAAAGCAGAAACTCGACATGAAGTCCAAGGAACTGTCCGTAGAACTCCGAGTTAGAATTGTGAGGAGGCAAAGACATGGGGAAGAGTATGAAACAATTTCTAGAGTGTTGAAAATTCTAAGAGCACAGTGAGCTCCAGTCAGGAAATGGAAATAATATGGAACTAACCAGACTCTTTCTAGAGCTGGCTGTCCGGCCAAACTGAGCAACCTGGCAAGGAGGACCTTGGTCAGGAATGAGACCAAGAACCCAATGACCACTCTGACAGAACTAGAGTTTCTTGGCTGAGATGGGAGAACCTGCCGGAAGGACAACAGTCTGTGCAACACTTCACAAATCCAGGCTTAATGGAAGAGTGGCCAGACAGAAGCCACGCCTGAGAAAAAGGCACATGATAGCGCACCTGTAATTTGCAAAAAAAACATGTGAAAGACTCGGTGAGCATGAGGCAAAATATTCTGCGGGCTGATGAAACGAAAATTGAACTTTTTGGCCTGAATGCAAAGCACTACGTCTGGCGGAAACCGAGCACAGCTCATCACCCATATAACACCATCTCGACCGTGAAGCATGGTGGTGGCAGCAACATGCTATGGGGATGCTTTTCAGTGGCAGGGACTGGGAGACTTACAAGGGTAGAGAAACAATGAATGGAGCCAAATACAGGCAAATCCTTGACAAGAACCTGCTTCAGAGTGCAAATGACTTTATACTGAGGTGAAGATTTACGTTCCAACAAGACAATGACCCCAAGAATACAGCCAAAGCAACACTGGAATGGCTTCAGAACAAGAATATAAAAGTCCTGGAGTGGCCCATCCAAAACCCAGATTTGAATCCCATTGAGAATCTGTGGAAAGACTTGCAGATGGCTGTTCACAGACACTCCCCATTCAACTTGAGAGCTTGAGCAAATCTGCAAGGAAGAATGGGAGAAACTCCCCAAATCCAGATGTGCAAAGCTGATACAGACATAACCAAGACGATTCGAAGCTGTAATCACTGTCAAAGGTGCTTATACGAAGTATTGGCTCAAGGGGTTGAATACTTATGGAAGTTTGATATTTCTGTACTTCATTTTTAATGATCTTGTATAAACCTCCCAAATTTTTTTTCCACTTGGACATTATGGGGTAGGTACTACATCATATAGATCAGTGACAAAAAAATCTCAATTTAATCCATTTAAAATTCAGGCTGTAACAACAAAATGTGAAAAAGGTCAAGGGGTGTGAATACATTTTGAAGGCAGTGTACTATTGCTCTTACCTCCAATACAGCCTCTTGTTCCTCAACACAATTGTCTTCCTGAGTTTCTACTGGCTGGCCTGACAACTCCAATACAACTTCCTGATCCATCGCATGCTTATCCACATCCCTCTGCAGCTGCTGGGGGTCCAAACATCTACAAGAGAAAGAAGAAAAGAAGAGGTAAAAAACGATTCTTGAAACATTTATCTATATTCAATATTCATAACTAGTGTTTCTACATATTGCTTTGTGGTGATGATTATGCCTGGTTCTTCACAGACGAAGACCAGGTAAAGATAATTTTGAAGTCTGAATATGTCATATTTAAATCAAATCTGCACTTCTTCTTTCTTTAATGGCCACAACTACTCTCATGTTATTGTGGGGTTGGCTGGAGGATGTTTTTGGCACGTTTTTCCTGAACTGGGTAGGTTCCAAGGCAGACGTTCAAAGTAGTCAGGGTAGGAATTTATAATTTGTTGATGGTGCTGGCGATAACTCACCTACTCTTCACGAAGGACACAATGGGATATTTACAGCCTACCAACGAATGCTGGCAGATGGGACGCCCAGTTTAACGTCCATCCGAGGGATGGCACACACATTGATGAATCACCCTTCCTCTGAAACACCAGAGTGATACTGTAATAGCTGGGTCCGGATTCCAACCCAGACTAGACAGGAGGCGAGTATGCATAACTCTTGGTCATCATGCCAGCCCTAAATGCAATCGACACTAAGGGCAATTTAGGCAAAGACGGTGAAGTTTCAATGTCCACTACCATGAACTTTACCTGTGAAAAATGATTGCTTGAAGTGAAATATACAACATATCATACTTATGAATACGTGGTGATGTTCTACTTTTCTGATCCAAATTAAGAAACGCTTCATCCAGGTATGAGAGACCAACTGCTTCACAAGTATGACAATCCATATAATGGTACATCTGTTTAACAAGAAAACGCCGATAAACATTGCCCATCGCCCACTGGTTTATTTTCTTACAAGTTAATTTAATTATTTGTTAATGAATTGTTTAGAAACAGTGTACTTCAGGCATATTGTAGCCTCACAACAGAGTGAAATTGAAAAATGAACCACCTTGAGAGGCCATTTTTCCCCGCAGAGCAGGGGTTGGCCTTTTCCGGGCACTGTGGTCCCCTTTTTGAAGCAATGTTTTATGGCCGGATGCCCTTCCTGCTGACAACCCTGTTATTCGCCTCTTGCGACACACAGGGAATTACCAGTGAGCTGGTACTCAATTTGCCGACCTCGGAAGGATGGCAGGCTGAGTCAACCACCCAGGCATTAATTCAGCGATCGACCAGGATTCGAACCCAGGATCCGAGGATCCCAAGCCGGCACCCTAACCGCTAAGCCAACACCAGGCTCTCACTTAAACTGGGCGTCTCTCACAACAGAGTGGAACCACAATACAATTTTTCAATTGAAAGCATAAGGAAATACCATAATAAATGCAAATATTAGAACCTCCAAGGTTTTAATTGCAAAAAGAAACAAATGTTTCCTCGATAAATCTGTTTATCTCACAAGCATAAGCTGTGAAGGCATTAAACGAGGTATAACCAAACCTCAGTATGTTTCTGTTCTCATGACATATAATCTCACTTTGAATGGTTACTCGTTCATTTCATATGCAACCTGTGGCTGATGCCATGAGTGTGGCTGTGCTGCTGATGCAATGCACCCTGTAGGTTAAGGCAGGGATTTGTCATTTGTTCAGGGTGCCAGCGATGGTTCGCCTACTCTTCACGAAGGATACCGTGGGATCTTTAACGTCCACGAATAATGTGACAAGACAGGACGCCCAGTCCTGAGAGTTCTTATCAATCTTATCCGCATCCATCGGAGGGACGGCACACACATTGGTGGATCACTGGATCACCCTGCCTGTGACACACCGGGATGACAGTTTATAACTGGGTTTGGATTCAAACCCTGGCTAGACAGCTTCGGGGTGAGTGTGCATACCTCCTGCCAGGCAAAATTGTAATGAAACCACAACTGACTATAAAACAGTTTAGTTAGTAAAGGAGATCTGTTTATGACACAGGTTGCCTAACCTCATTCTTGGCATAACTCATGAAAAGCAATTTAACTGTTTCTGAAAAAAGGAAACTAACTAAAATAGCTAACAAGAGCATATAAACAAACACCTGATGTGAAAGTTGGAACCCTTAACCAAAATTTCTTAAAGGAAGCCCAGAAGAAGATAAAGTAATTAAATAGGAAATAAAATTTTGTCAACGGCCATAAAATAAACTAAGATAGGTTCAACCACCACAACAATGACCAAATGAATAAAAAATAAATACTAAAATAATGAATCAATCATTCACAGCTAATACCAATTTCATTTTATGAACAAGATGTTACATACATCATCAAGAGACACTAGTTGTTCTTCTCCCCGATACAATGCTGTCCTGGCCCTCAGTCTATGCCAATGCTATACTATTCCTCAAGCAGACAACAGCCACAGGCTAAAAGGAGGGACATTTCCAAAACTCCGCCCATGATCCTCTCCCTTTTCTAACAACAAAATGAGTCTTTGTTAGCCTGTGAGAGGCCTCACAATAAACACATCACAAAATGGAATTGCATGAACTGTGGTCCATTGAGAAACCAAATGGACAGTACATGCATTATATACAGTGCATTTAGAAAGTATTCAGACCCCTTCACTTTTTTCATATTTTGTTATGTTGCAGCCTTATGCTGAAATCGTTTAAATTCATTTTTTCCCTCATCAATCTACACTCAATACCCCATAACGACAATGAGAAAACAGGATTTTAGAAAGTTTTGTAAATTTATTAAAAAGAAAAAACGGAAATATCACATTTACATAAGTATTCATACCCTTTGCTATGACACTTGAAATTTAGCTCAGGTGCCTCCCATTTCTCTTGATCATCTTAGAGATGTTTCTACACTTTGATTGGAGTCCACCTGTGGTAAATTCAATTGATTGGACATGATTTGGAAAGGCACACACCTGTCTATATAAGGTCTCACAGCTGACAATGCATATCAGAGCAAAAACCAAGCCATGAGGTCGAAGGAACTGCCTGCAGAGCTCAGAGACATGATTGTGTCGAGGCACAGATCTGGGGAAGCCTACAAAAAAATCTCTGCTGCATTGAAGGTTCCCAAGAGCACAGTGGCCTCCATAATTCTTAAATGGAAGAAGTTTGGAACAACCAGGACTCTTCCTGGAGCTGGCCGTCTGGCCAAACTGAGCAATCGGGGGAGTAGGGCCTTGGTAAGAGAGGTGAACAAGAACCCGATGGTCACTCTGGCTGAGCTCCAGAGATCCTGTGTGGAGATGGGAGAAACTTCCAGAAGGACAACCATCACTGCAACACTCCACCGATCTGGGCTTTATGGCAGAGTGGCCACACGGAAGCCAAACAGTTCAATCTTGGTTTCATCAGACCACAGAATCTTGTTTCTCAGTCTGAGAGTTCTTTAGGTAATTTTTTGCAAACTCCAAGCGGGCTTTCATGTGTCTTTCACTGAAGAGAGGCTTCCGTCTGGCCACTCTGCCATAAAGCCCAGATCGGTGGAGTGTTGCAGTGATGGTTGTCTTTCTGGAAGTTTCTCCCATCTCCACACAGGATCTCTAGAGCTCAGCCAGAGTGACCATCAGGTTCTTGGTCACCTCTCTTACGAAGGACCTTCTCCCCCGATTGCTCAGTTTGGCCGGGCGGCCAGCTCTAGGTAGAGTCCTGGTTGTTC
Organism: Myxine glutinosa; assembly: GCF_964187855.1. Taxonomy (NCBI): domain Eukaryota; kingdom Metazoa; phylum Chordata; class Myxini; order Myxiniformes; family Myxinidae; genus Myxine; species Myxine glutinosa. The sequence continues at coordinate 79,517,511 of NC_136272.1, forward strand.
CAAACTTCTTCCATTTAAGAATTATGGAGGCCACTGTGCTCTTGGGAACCTTCAATGCAGCAGAATTTTTTTTGTAGGCTTCCCCAGATCTGTGCCTCGACACAATCCTGTCTCTGAGCTCTGCAGGCAGTTCCTTCGACCTCATGGCTTGGTTTTTGCTCTGATATGCATTGTCAGCTGTGAGACATGATATAGACAGGTGTGTGCCTTTCCAAATCATGTCCAATCAATTGAATTTACCACAGGTGGACTCCAATAAAGGTGTAGAAACATCTCAAAGATGATCAAGAGAAATGGGAGGCACCTGAGCTAAATTTCAAGTGTCATAGCAAAGGGTCTGAACACTTATGTCAATGTGATATTTCAGTTTTTTCTTTTTAATAAATTTGCAAAACTTTCTAAAATCCTGTTTTCTCTTTGTCATTATGGGGTATTGAGTGTAGATTGATGAGGGGAAAAATGAATTTAAACGATTTCAGCATAAGGCTGCAACATAACAAAATGTGAAATAAGTGAAGGGGTCTGAATATTTTCTGAATGCACTGTACAAGCTGAAATGTAATAATTTAGCTTTAATGGTGCTTTACATGCATTGTTTTGTTGATAGATATAAATGAAAATGTCTGATTCTAATTAGTTTATGTTTGCTATTTTTCAAGAAAAAAATGCAGAATACCCTAGAAGTACACACTCTTGGCTTTGAGCTATCGAGCCTGGGTTTGAATCGCAGCCCAGCTATAAACTGCCATCCTGGTGTTTCGCCAGCAGGGCGACTCATCAATGTGTGTACCATCCCTCAGACAGTCCACCACCTCATGCGAGAGCCACATGGAAAGGGCAGCCCGTTAGATCATGAGGTGGTGGACCTTAGAAATCCCATGGTGCTATTGCTGACACCTTGGCCAAATTCCAAATTTCTGCTCTGACTTCCTGTCAGAGTGGCGACCTGTCAGGTTTTAACCGTTGCCAAGAAACTGCTTTGGCAGAACCGACACACTGTATAAAGCATGGTACCAGAATAAATAAATAAAAAACCAAAAAAAATCGTAAAACAAATATGTACTGTATTTATTTTTAACTACATATTTATAATAATAAATATTTGATATTTGTGCCTGTGGACATGGCTCCACACACTGAGGTGTAGTGGTGCTGTGCATTGGGCTTGGTATAATCTTTGTGCCTGTGGACATGGCTCGACATGCTGTGAGGTGCAGTAGTGCTGTGCATTGGGCCCAGTTTGGCGCATCGGGGGGTTTTCATCTTTGTGCCTACGGCCCTCGGCCTGGCCTGCGGTGAGGTGCAGTGGTTCGTCGCATCAGGCGGGGTTTGATATTTGTGCGTGTGGACACAGCTTGGCCTGCAGTGAGGTGCAGTGGTTCAGCAGGGTTTGGCTGTTTGCCATTGGGCCTGTGGGCTTGGCTCGATTTTCCTTTGTGAGTCGGCGTGCACAGCAAGGGGCTGGCGGACTGAGGGTGTGAGGCTTCGTAGAGATTCTGCACAGGGAGGATTGCGGGAGGGAGAAAAGGAAGATGAGGAGGATTGCGTGAGGGGTCGAGGGTAGAACTGAGTGACGGGAATAGAGTGTGAAAAGCATTTGCTGTGTTTACTTTGAAATGTTGCTTCTTTTTTCAAAATTTTGTCTTGAGTACCTTGTGGGTGGGGGAGGGGTGGGGGGGGGGGGGAAGGGTGGGGGAGAGCAAGTGGAGAAAGAGCGGTGTGTGTCTGTGTGTGCACGCACACAGGATTATGATAACAACCTAGGGTAGGAGGTCCAGCAGGTCAGACATGGTAGCGCTGCTGATTGATGACCTGAGTGTCCAAAACTAATCAAGATGGTACTAGCTCTGCCAGGCGGGCAGTGGTCCAGAAGTGAGGTTCGGCTAGGTAGTTTGAATGTGGGATCAGTTGGGGGGGGGGGTAGGGGGGAGAGGAGAGGGGTCGGGGTGGACAGCTGTTTTGAAGACCTGTAGGGAGGAGTGGGATTGAAGAGAGTGTCGTTGTTTGTTCCAGAGGTGGGAAAAAAAGGGGAATGAAAAAGTGAAGGTGAGCAAAGAGTCTTGATTTTGGCATCTTCACCAGAAGAGGGTTTCTGACAGATCGTGTGCGTTCTGCAGGAATATTTGGGGGACAGAGCACAGACAGAGCAGTGGGTGCAAGGCCCGAGAGGAATCACTGGAAGTTGGAAAGTCCACCAACCTGCCTGCGGTGAGAAAGTAAAAGGTCCTCAGAATCAGCTTCATTGTGGGAGATACCAATAATCCTAAAGGCTTTGGTTTCTACAGCGTGAATCTACGATCTTCGTTTTGGCTGATACTTACAGCTGTAATTGCACTCTTCAGAATGTTGGACTGATCACAATGTACAGTACTCAGTGTAGCACACTGACATCATAGCACATTCCTTTATGCATGACATTCCTTTTTATTCTGTGTCTGCATTACAAAGTCAACACAATGCAACGTCTTACTTCCTAGGTGTTGCCATGTATACTTGTGGATGTTCTTCTCAAACCATGTGCTCATGAGGGTGAGCTCGTTTAATAAACAGAAAGACAACGGTGCTTCCCCGCTCTTATCATCTTACCAACACCATGATACACTCCCATGGTCTATCAAATTGGAGCATTTGTTTGTCACACTCTGCTTAATTATTAGCCCATCCACTGCACAGCAGGAGATGGGTTTTGCAATCACTTCTGTGTGTGTCTGTCTGTCTGTGTGTCTGTCTGTGCCATAACTTTGCTTTACCATTTGAGCTTTTGTCATCAAATTTTCAACAAAGCTTTATTATGAGAATATGGAGAAGCCAAATTAATAATTTGGTCAAAATATCAAAGGTCAACCACACAATCATCAATTTTCATTCAATTGACCTGAAAGTTTAAGAATCTGCATATTGTCACTGAATTGGTTCACAAATAAAAGGTAGAAGCCAATTGGGTCTTTTTTTTTTAAGATCAAAAGGTCAAAGGTCAAGGTTTAATAAAATCGTCAATTTTTATTCGATTGACTCGAAATTTGAGCAGGAATTGCTCATATGGAAGAAAAAGTCCGAATATAAAGCGGACGCAGATGGGATACGCATTTCCAGATGCTTTCTAGTTACTTTTGCATCCAATAAAGTCTCCTACCAGCAGCCAGCTGCATGTCGTCCTCCCGAATACAATCAAGAATTGCGTGTAGTTCGCCATATAATTTTCCTTCTGTTTAGCTCAGTGTGTTGGAGCATACACACAGACTACAGTTACGACAAATGGAAGATTACACCTTTGAAATTCACTCGAGATTAGGACAACAAGCAATCTTTGATAAAAACTAAATGATGCACGCGTGCGTTCACACGCACGTTCACATTTATTATAAACAATGTGTAGATCTATATTTATATAAACGCTGTTGTCTGTCTCTGTCTCCCTGTGTCTGTCTGTCTCTGTCTCCCTCTCTCTCTCTCTGTCTTTGTCTTTGTTCCTTATGCACAGTCACATATTTTAAGTTACAAACTCGAAAGTCAGGGTACAAATTCAAATTTATGTGTGGGGGAGTGGGGGGAGACATAGGCTATGTGGTTGTGGCCTCACATAGGGCAGCGGGTGCAGGAGAGGCGTAAATCCTCGATGTGAATGTGTACTGTGTAGCACCACCCGGTGGTGGTGGCAGAGGGTATCACAATTTCCTTTTTTACCTGGGCACCGCTGAGGTTACAGCACTCTTCACACGGGAATTTCACAAGCTTTTTCAACTTCGAACAAATTTCCCCAGGGCAACGCCGGGTACATCAGCTAGTTTTTTTAAATATACATCACATATTTTACTTTAAAGTTCTGATTTACTGTTAACTATGGAGTGAGTCTGCTGATGAATGATGAAGTTAAAGCTTGTACGAAATAGTGGCAGAAATTATTCTGCTAATTTTCACTACTTTTTGTGCAATTCCTGGAAAGTTCAAACATTTGCAAATCACTCCTGTTGCAAACACACCTGGATAGATTCCATTCAGTGGAAAGCTCACCCTCTTGGCAGGTGGTTGCCCTCGATGAAGTGCAACGAGATTGATTCTGCATTGACAATACCAGAATGGAACAAATTAATAAACAGTAAACAAAGGCTAAAAGTCCACAACAAAAAGAAAGAAAAAAAATCACAAATCGATCTTTAGCTACATTTAAACTAAAAGGTATTTTAACTTTCATATAAATTATGGCAATCATATTATGCATCATCAACAAATTCAATCACAGCAATGACATTCTCCATCCTATAACGTGGAAATAGTTGGAACAGTCCAACTACTATGGGGGTGTGTCGAAAAGTAATGCCTCATATTATTTTTCTTCAAAACATATTTATTCTACCGTGGTGCATTTTCATTTCTCAACATAACCACCACTGCAGTCCACACATTCATGCCAATGTTCAAGTAGTTTCCTTTCATGATAGATGTGGCTCCTGCTGACTTAACCGGCACTTGACAGCAGCCTTAACATCATCGTCGGAGGATAAATATTCTCCACGAAGGTGTTCCTTAAGTTTGGGGAAGTGATGACAATCTGACGGAGCTAAGTCAGGGCTGGTGATCCTTTTTGGCGGTATTCCATTAACCATTTCTTACTCTCAGGATCGTAATGGTGCACCCAATCCTCATGTCCAGTGCTTCACACTTCACAGCGCTGACGACATCGTGCTTCCCTCTGTCATCGTCCACACAAATCTTGATTATCTTGATTATCTTGTTATCTTGATTAACATAGCACAGACATCTCCTGTCAGTCACGAAACTTCACACCCAGTGGTGGGAAGAACTAATATGTGCACGGCGCTTTGTTTCATTCAAATACCTTTGCTGTTTTGGAGAAAAAGAACAGGAGGCATTATTTTCACCACACCCTCGTATATATTGATTGTGCAGTGACGGGGGGGGGGGGGGGGGGGGGGGTTCCTGGCCAATAATGAAAGAAAAAAGATTGACGATTGACAATAACATCATTAAAACAAATGGTGGAGGCAACTCAACAACAAACCTCACCTCATTATGAATCTCAGGCAAAGGTGTGGATTTGAAGTGAACATGCTGAAAGCAGTTGCCTTGTTCTAGTACGTCATCCATTGAACGTCGGCGTCCAAGCATCCATGCAGACTTAGTATGCTCCAACGTTGGCTCAATCATCTGGATGTTTTGCAAATTCTTATTTGTGTTAGAAGTGTGATGGACATTTTTCACAATGCTTTCATTGGTTTTCACACAACAGTCGTGCAAGCCTCCTGGTATATTTAATACCTTCTTCTTTGATAGCTCAGAAACACCCACTGGTGACTCAGCCATCATAGCTGATGGCAGATTTGAATGTTTTGAAACAATGCCCTGCTGATTCTCATGAACAGGCTTTTGGGATACAGCCCCAATTTCAAAGGTATCATTTTCCTCGAATGGGCCCTTTTGCAAGATAGTATCTGTCGATTGTGTTATAGGTACAAAACTATGTTGCTGTTGATTGTGGCTCAAGCTTTGGTGCTTTTGGCCAACCTTGTTTGTTTCCTTCTCAAAGAACCTACACCGATCGGCAACAGAGCGCCTTTCCACTGCAGTAATGCAACCATCTTCCTCATTACTATTAGTTACCATTGCCATATCTCTTACTGTACAGCCCATGTCCTCTTTTTCGTTCAGGTTTGGCAAAACGTTTGTTACATGGACCAATCCAACTTGGTTAATCTTCTCTGGTTCCGAGTATGAGAGTTTTTTCTGTGCTTCCGCGAGCCGCTTCCGACCACCAATACGTGGTGCGTGTAATGGTGGCATGCTGCATCCTTTGTCGAAAGGCAATGCGAAAGCAGCACTACTCTCAATCAGTTGTGAACGGCTGCCGACAGGAAGCCGTATCTCCAGATCCCTACGACGAAATGATGTTGCACGTAGGACTTTGGTCTGTGCCTCCTTCACATTCTCTTTGTAGGCCTCACCAAAAGCTGCTTCAGAATTAAGCATATCTGATAAGTGCAGTTTCCAACCATCATTCAAATCACCATGCACATTGCTCTCAATTGTTCTGTCCTTTTCTTCTTCATCTTCATCTTCCTCGGGAAGAAGCTGACCTGAGCTTCGGCTCCTCTGTAGCTGTGCTCGTTTCAATTGAATCTCGTTGCGCAGAGTTGTGGCAAATCGATCACTGCGTCTTATTCCACGGCTTTCTCCTCCTCCACGAATATCATTCTCAGGAATAAACACTCCATTCTGAGTCAATTTATGCAGCATGGGTGTGTTTTCTGCATTAATCAGCTTCAATGGCAGGTTCAGTGCATGTTCAGAGGCATCATTATGGCAGTCTGGTTCAAGAGCAGGGTTTGCAGGTTGCTTTGTGTGTACTGGTTCACTTTCAAAACGACACAGGTTTTCCTCTGGTTTTCCTGGTGGATGGCTTTCTTTCCATGGAGTGTGTACAAACTTTGATTTTTCTGAATGGCAAGAAAAATCAGACTCGTCAAAGCTTCCTTTGAAGCTGGAGTTGCTGCTGCTGCTGCTGCCAATAGTGCAATGTTTTTTAGCTGTCAAAAGCAGGCCTTCTCTATTTTCGTTTTCTGATGGATAATTTTTGTAATATTTCTCAGCCACAGATTCACCAGGCAATTGTGGTCCTGTAGGTGGTAAATGGGAACAAATAGGTGAAAACTCACCATACTTTCCACAATGGCTACTCAGCTCAAGCATACTGTTAGCTTTCTCTGGAGCTTTATGTTCCCATACTCCTTCATGTTCTCTTTTGAATTGTGAATCCGAGACCCTTACTGCATGCTCAGAACTGCCAAAGGAGCCATCTTGACGTGAACCTGAACTATGAACGAGTGAAGGTGAGTGACTGTGACGGGAAAAGCTAGATGGAGCCAAGAACTGCCATCCTTGAACACTAGCAGACCGATGGTGAGACTGTGATGAAGATCTTGAAAAAGAGCAGTGATGGGGCTGCATTGCAGGATTTCTTCTGGAATTCCATGGTATAGGATTTAGCAATTCAAAGGCAGGCTGCGCTGAGTGTGTCACCAGGTTGCATGAGGAGGTTCCTCGAATGGGCAGTTGTGGCAATGCGATTGTATCTTCGGGGCCTGACCAAGATGGTGAGCGATCATGATTTCGTGTTGCAACAAAGCTAACGCTTCGCACAGGAGGTGGTGGCGGTTTTAGCAGTGCACACGATGATGTGAGACAATCAACGCTTACTGCAGAGCTAAGAGATGGCTGTGTCCATGTCCAGGTGTTGTAATCTTCATTCTTCCTTTCAAACATTTCTGATTCACTAAGGTGGCAATAATCGAAAGAGCATCTTCCACTCTTGTGGCAACCATCCCTTGCTAAACTATCAAATCTATGTTGCAAGTCAGAACTGACTGATTTCCTGCCTTGTAATTCTACCTTGCCAGTGCCACCAATACAGTCATTGTTTCTCAATGTTTCTTGACTGTTGAGCTGGCCTTTGAAGCTACAACAGACATTTTCATAATGACTAGCTGAAGCCTCACAGTAACATTGCACCTGTCTTTCATCAACCGGCCTGAAGGTACAATGACCATGCCCCTCACCACAAGAGAGATTAGGTGGGTTCATCTCAGAAACAGGTACTGGCATCGCTGTGATTGCGTCCAAAAAAGTCGTTTCCCCACTTACAACATTCTCAGCTGAATCTGAGCGATCACTGACTGAGAAGGAACTGTAAGCAGAGTCCTGCTTGTCCCTGCTCATATTAGTCTTTGCATGCTGGTGGTATGGTAGTGAGGATGACCGAGGTACAGCAGGAATTTCATCCCCTTTTACAGAAAACGTGGGTAGTTGGTCAAAGCTGTCCATACTGCCACAGGAGCTGTAGTGATCAGTTTGACATGTGTATGCTGGTCTTGTGCAATCGGTCTCAGACAGGTTTGTCGTCGAAGAGCTGGAAAGAAATTTTTATGTTGTTAAGAAAAGAATATCATTGCCAATGCTATTGCATTACACGTAAAACGATCACAAAATACCTCCGAAAACAACGAGGCAAATCGCCACAGCTATTTAGTTTTATATTTGAATTTCTTGGTTAATTCCACCTTGATGAAGTTGATGCCACATGAACATTTATATAACCAAAAGTGGTTCAAATTTGACCTCCACTTTAGTGTATTCAAAGGAGAGCAATGTGTCATAATTGAAGTGGTACACTGAACAAACCAGGATGCAACAGGACAAAATGAAAAGTAGAGAGAGGGGGAAACACCAACAGCAAAACCAAAGGATAAAATGATGGCAGACTTGGACAAACAATGTGTGTGGGGAGGAATGGGGGTAGGAGGATGCATGGGGTGGACAAGATAGATACAGAAGGACACTCTCAGGAGGGAAAACTGGAAATTTGGAAGGAGGAGGGCTTGGGGTGGGGTTAACGAAGGTAGAAAAGATCATGGTTCTGGATTGGGGACAATCTGAGATGGTGGTGAACAGCTGGCTTGAAGACCTGAAGGGAAGACCTAAAGGTATATTTAGGAGTTTCCACTCTGGACAACTGTGTTTCCAAAGCCAGATATCACCTTAAAACATATTTTGTCACATATGTGTTTGTGTATATATGTGTGTGTGTGTGTGTGTATATATATATATATATATTGAGGATTTGAGAACTGTGTGTGTAATTTGTGTAATGAATTCTTGTAAATACCTCACCTTTGTGTGTAAAGGTCAAAGGTCGTCCTTAGTTAATCCATCGCACACACGTAGTAAATCATAAGTTCCCTCCGTAGTTATGTCCTTAGTAAATGTCAGTATAAGGCTCTGTGGTCCACTAATTCATTGCATTGCATCAATTAAATAAGATAGTTCCCCTTTCAAGTTTCCCCCAAATCACCTCTTCAAAGTGCCAGTAACTTTGGGTGGGGTTTTTGGCATCACCTTCACCCCAAGACTCCATTGCACAAGAGGTCATCTCGGAGCCGAAGGTGGGAGGAGTCAGCAAAGCGCCAGGAACAAGGCGTGGCTTTGCCAACGCCTCCTCGAGGGGCGGGATCGGTGAGCCCTCGCGACCAATCAAGGCCGAGGCGAGCTCACCGATGGGCGTTCCTAAGAGGCCGGCGGTTTGATCGCGACGCGCCTGATAAAAGGGCGCGGAAGGACTGCGGGAGAGATTAGAGGGATGCGGCAGAGACGGCAGCTTGAACCATCGCGGCTTGAACCACCGGAGCTTGAACGACCGCAGCTTTGAGCTTTAACGGCGGCTGCTCACCTCGAGCACACACCAACCGGACCCGCATCCTGCCCGCCCTGAGATCCCACCTCATCCGTCCAGCCATCCACCTCCTGCCAGTCGTTCCTGCCTTCATCCCCCGTGTAAGTCTGATTGTCGTCCGTCTTTTATGTTGTCCTGGGGTCTAAGTAAGATTGTATAGAATAAGCTGGTATTTGCACTGTCTTCCTCTTCTTCTTCTTCCAGTTACTTTCGTTATCTTTCCTTCTCCTTGGTTCTTTTTGATTGTGTACAATAATAATAATTAGTAATAAATCCCTGTTCTTCCTACCTTGTCTTCTTTTTCACATTCGGTCGCTTTAGAGGTTTCCAAATTGAGTGTACGTGGCGCGATTCGGCCAACGAATATGAATCGGGTTTAGCCCCTTTGATAAACGGCTCACGCCGCAGTTCGCTTCGCTCGGCGCAACCAATCTATTACGCTGCGGCCGTGAGCGGGGGGGGTGTTTCCTTGCATACCGGGAGGCGCTGGTATTTAGGTCATAGGACGGTTGGGCCTAATACCCTACCCAGCGCTGACCGGGCGTGACGTCATACCCTCGGGACCACGTCGGTCAGTCATAGACGAGGGGATTAATCCCCCCTCGATAAGGGGGAAAGAGGCCGACGTTGGGTTCCGTAACAATTGGTGCCAGGAGTGTGGGATTCGGACCCGAAGTGCGTTTAACGCACTCAAATTACGAGCGGCCAAAAATTTAGTTTATATCCAAATTTGAAATCGCGCCATGGATGATCAAGGCGGCCGTATGCCGGTGGGGGAATTAGAAGAGGGGTTAGAAGCGACCCAGGACCCCAGGGAAATGTATATGGAGGAGAGGGAAGAGGAGAGCAATGAAGATGTGGTTGTGGGGGTATCAGGTGCACAAGATGGCGCCCTCGCGCACGTGGTTGTAGAGGCACAAAATGGCGGCTAGCATGTGGCTGCGGCAGCTGAGCCCGCGCCACCAATGAATTTGGACCTGTTTATGAAACAGATGATAGCCTTTATGGTAAAGACAGACGATAATTTCAAAGGGATGGAAAACAGAATGGGGCAGCAAATGGGAAACCAAATCGGAGATTTGGAAAACAGAAAACAGGGGAGCGATTAGAAAATCAAATTGGGGGATTAAAAACGGACATGGGAAATCAAATCAGGGGGGCTAGAAGCTAAATTTGAAGGGTTGGACAATAAATTTGAAGGGTTAGACAATAAATTTGAAGGGTTAGCCAATAGATTTGAGGGGTTAGACAACGGGATGAAAGAGGTGAAGAATGGGCTAACGGGGTTAGAAAACACCATGGAAGGCAAATTGAGGGAAATAGGGGAACAATCCGCCCGGGAAATTAAACGAATGGGAGATCACATAGAGGAGGTGAAAATCGGGTTGGAAACTAAATTGGAGGCCCAGAGAAATGATTTGGAGCAGATGAGGGTAGCATCTACCAAAGAGATGGGAGAAATGGGGGAGGAGATCAGACGAGGTGTGGGCGAAGAGGTCGCGGGGGTACGCGAGGAGGGAAAGCGAGGTGAGGAGCGTATGGAGAAAGAGGTGAGAAATAGTACGGCTAGGTTACAGGGGGGCATAGAGGATCTGACGAGGGGAGTAGAGCAGCTGACGGTGGGACAAAAGGAATTAGTGGATCAAGTGGAGAAGAACACTGCAGTAATCGGGGGGTTAAAGGCGACGCAGAAAGACATAAAAAAGGAACTGGTAGCGACGAAGAAGGAATGTCAGATGGTACATGAGGGGTTGACGAAGAGGTTGGACGAGGTGACAGAAGCAATGGAGACGAAAGAACGGGAGGTGAGGACGCACATAGAAACGACCAAGGTAGCATTAGAGGAAGAAATTGAGGGAGCGCACCGGGAAATGAAAGAGGTGAAGCAAAAATTAGAGGAAGTGGAGAGGGGGTGAGTGAAATTAAGAAGAGACGGAGGGAAACTAAGAGGGAGATAAAGGAGGAGGTGATGGAATATGTACAAGGTCTGTGTTCAAATCATGATGATGTGCTCACTACCCAAATAAAGAGTTTGCAGGTGGCGGAGGAGCAGCGGAGACGAGGTGCCGAGGTGAGTGGCGATATACTCGGAAATGTATATGGTGTGAAGGGAGATTCAGTCGGCTTGGGTGTTGGGTTAAACCCGGGTGTTCGTGAAAGGCCGCTGGTAAGGTGTGCGACAGGTACAGAGTGTGAAGGAGGTGTGCGAGGATGTCCGACTATGGGGTGTGTGAGGAAAAAGTGCGCGCCGAGGAGTGAGTGTGCTGTCGAGAGTGAGTTGGTGCTGGCGCAGGTGCGGGGGGGGGGGGGGCACATGGAAGCGCGTAGTGGGGAGTGTTACAGAGGACGTAACGGGAGAGTGTGCACAAGAGGATGCACGAGAAAGGGGTGTAACAGGTAAGGGTACCAGGAAAGGGGAGGAGTGCATGATTACAGAGTGCGCTGTCAAGAGTAAGGGTGAATGCGCGACAGAGTGTGGTGGTGAAAGTAGTGAGAGTGACACAGAGCACGAGTTGGTTGTAGCAGGTGAGAGAGGATGCACACCTGGAATGGAAGGATGTACACCTGGAATGAAAGGATGCACACCTGGAATGGTCGAGCGTGTGTGGGAATGCACGCTTGAGTTGGTAGTGGAGCACGTGATTGGGTGTGCGGAGGAGAGCACACCCGTGGTTGTCACAGAGGATGTGACCGAGGAGTGGGTGCGAAGAGGTGTGTTGGTGAGGTGTGCGAACGACGAGTGTGTGCTAAGGTGTGCGGTGGTCAGGTGTGTGACAAAGTCTGTGAGCGGAATGAGTGTACCTGGGTGTTGTGTAAGAGAAGGTGCAATGACGGAGAGCATGGAGACAGCTGGATGTGTGAGCAAGGAACGGAACGCGGGGTGTGAGCATGCAAGTGGAGCATCGACGTTAAACGGGATAGCGGTTAGATCGACTTGTAGCCGAAGCGAGCCCTCGGTTCATGCCGGGCTTCGTGTGCAGCGGGAACCAGCGGGGATCGTAACCACGGCGGTTTCAAAGGAACCGCCGTGCGGGATCCACGTCGGTCCTCGCTCCGAACGGTCGCGTCCGTGCTCCGCTATGCGGAGCGGGCGGCCCGGTCAGAAGGATCGTCACGGCGACCCCTTGTGGTTGAGGCGTGCCGGCAGGGCGAGATCGGGCCATCGGGCGGGGGATCGGACGGTTCCGTGCCGAGATGGTGCGTGGAATCTCGGCCCGAGTAAACCTCCTTCCCTGCACCGAATGCCAGACGGACCCAACCGCCGGCAACGAACCACCCGCATGCCTTGCTCGGCTTTGCGAAGCTGAGCTTTGGAAATGAATTGGCACACCGAGAGGCTCAAGTGAGTAGACGTGTGAGCGTGGTAGCAGTAGCAAATTGGAAAAGCAAAATTTGTGATTGGCAAAAAATTTGATTGGCAACTGATTGGTAGAATGATTGGCAGTGATTGGAAAATTTTTGATTGGCTAGAAATCGGATGGGCCAAATTGATAGTAGAAGGTACCCGATGTGGTGGGATGGCAAATCCACCATCCCTCACAACGGGGCAAAGGAGCTATAGTTTTATGGGGTTTATGGCAGTGTAAGCTCGCCGAGGGAGGGTTTGGATAATGTATAGGGACCTAGAGATTGACCATAGGTAACTGGAGATTTAAGTAGCGACATTGGACAGGTAGTCGGGGACATAGAGAGGGTAGTTGGATTATAATGACGAGGGAGCGCAATAATGTAAGGGGCGACGGGGAAGCGCGAGTTTTAGCAGGGCACCAGGTAGATCAGATGATGCCGTGTGTTTGAGGATCGAAAGTGTATTGAGCAGTATAACCACCGTTTAGAGGACATTTTTCCCCGCAAAGTGGGGGTTGGCCTTTTCGGGGACCGTGGTAGTTGTTGTTTTTTGGTCCCCTTTTTGAAGCAATGTTTTACGGCCGGATGCCCTTCCTGACGCCAACCCTTTTTGCCGCCTTCAACGACAAACAGGGAATTACCAGTGAACTGGTACTCAATTAGCCGACCTCGGAAGGATGACAGGCTGAGTCAACCCCCCTGGCATTAATTCGGCTATCGACCGAGATTCGAACCCAGGATCCTAGGATCCTAAGCCGGCACCCTAGCCGCTAGCCCAACACCAGGGATTGAGCAGTATATGAGTGAATAATTGTGATTGTGAATTGTATTGAGCGTGGAGGTGTATGGAGCAGTGCATGAGGATCAATTGTGGTTGTGCATTGTATTGAACTAGGGCATTGCCCGTACTATATCTATATCTAAAATTATATCCCCCCCCCTCTATTTACATGAAATGGTTTGGTCCAAACCGAACGGCTTGCGAGTACGGTGACAATCCCCCCCCTCTATTTACATGCAATGGTTTGGTCCAAAGCGAACGGCTTCCGGAGTTTGGTAAAGAAATCGCCATCGCGTGCACAAACGCGCAGGAAAGCGAATGAATCGCAAATTCGGTTTTATTAGTTTTAAAACATAGTTTAACGCCAACATAGTTTGCAAACGTGAAATAAATGAATACGCTCTCAAATGTGCCATCCGAGGCAGAGTGTGTCCTCCACGTTCGGCACACGCGATCGTTTGCTGCTCTCTGATTGGTTGAATCGTTTTTTGGACATAGCTCGGTAAGTAATTGTCCGATTAATATGAAACCTTGAAAAGGCACATCCTCGGGTCCCCAGCAATATACCTGGCAAGTTTCAAGTATATCGGACCGGTAGTTGTCGAGAAACAGCGGTCACAGACAAACAAACAAACGTACAGACAGACAGACAGAGATTACTGGAATTATAGATAGATGATTGAAGAAGCCTGGGAGGAAGGAGGGTGCAAGTGCCACCAGGTGTGCGATTGCACAGGTGTGCAAGTGAACAGGTGTACGAGTGAGTAATGGTGATTGAGTGTTGTGTTGAGCAAATGGTCCTGGAGGAAGGAGGGTGCAAGTGCCACCAGGTGTGTGATTGCACATGTGTGCAAGTGAACAGGTGTATGGAGAATGGTTGTATGGAATAAATGGTCTGGAATACCTGGAGTATGGAATGGATGGTGTGGAGGGAGTATAGTGGAAACTGTGGAGTGGAGTGGATGGTGCGAAGGTGTGTATGGGGAGGATGGACCCCATCACGAATACCCGGGGAGGTTTAAGGGTTAGGTAGAGGGAGTAGGTTAATTGTGGTTGGATATTGGCATCTGTGGTGCGTGGTGGAAGAATGGTGTTTGGATGGGTGCATTAGTGTCGTGGAAATGGCTGGGCGTGTGGCCTGTTAGTGTGTGTAGTTAAATGGGCGCTCCACCATTGTGAGGATGTCGGCCAGGTGAGGTCACAGGCGGGCTCTGGGAGCCGTTAGAGTTGTGGATGGGGCCCGAGGATCCGGAGGACGGACCCGGGTAGCCCAGTGCCAGAGAGGGCACCGAGTGGGGAGAGCGCCAGAGGGCCTTTCCCAGGTAGATAGGTTAGGTTAAGGAGCAGGTAAGCTCGGAGGCAACTACAGTGGTGGAGGTGTGCAGGTGGGTAGACCTGCTGGGAGAGCCACATGACCCAGTCCTGAAATTGTGCAAAGGCACAGGGAGTTGAATCGGGGGAGTGAGACCCCAAATTGATGAAGCACCACAGTTTGGTCAATGGGAATTGGTTCTTAAAACCACATAGAGTAAGATTGCCAATGGATTGGCAGGGAAAGACCCGGGGTCGTGTAAAGTGTGTTAAAGTCATTTAAGAGGATAGTTAGGATTGAAATCTCCTTGCACCATCTGCATCCACTCACCTGAGGTGACAAAGCTCCACACCATGCCATGGTTTGTTGGTTTTATTTTTTTGTGCGAATGGTTGGATTGTGGGACGCATCATGACGTGGGTGTGACATTGTGCTGATGTTCCATCTCTTCCTCCTTATGAGGATCGATGATGAATTGGTGAGGGCAAATTTTGGTCAGAGGGATTGTGGTGACGAATTTGGTATATGGGAGATATAGGGAAGACGTGACGGTAGTGACGAATTTGTAAATGTGTAGGTTTTTGTAAATACGGGGAGGGGCAAGGGGGGTAGTGTAGGTCACATGTGGGGGGCGTACGGTAGTTACGAGCTTTCTCACTTCGCTCTCCGTACGCACCTCGTTCTGCATTACCTGTTTTGATGTGTACCCTTGTGACCTTACCCCTTACTCACCTGTCTTCTGTTCCCCTGTCTCCCACCCGAGGACTGTGCTCTCTGGGCGCAGAGAGGAGCGTGCGGGGGGGGGGGGGGGGGGGGTCGCGTCCGTGAGCCCGAACCCCCGCAACCAGCATGCTTGCATTGATGCACCACTTATGGACCGCCGTTCTGTGGCCAAGCACCACTTTATGGACCCCACGTTTTGGGGCCTGGCACCTCTGCTGGGGACCGGCCATGGTGGCCAGGTAATCTCACTTGCGGCCCAGGGTAAAGGTGGCACATATGCCAAACAGGTGGACCACCCTTAGTTGGCCCCTGTGGCCCTAAATAAAAAGTGGACGCGTTGGTGCCCTTTTATTTCCAAATAGGCTGCAAGTAGAGAAAACGTCAGGAAGAACATCGGCCCAGCAGAGAAGAGGAAGACCACCACCAGTTGTTTTTTTTTGTGTGTTATGACGAACTGGTGACTGTTGCACCGAATGGTGCTTTTGGTGATTGGTGCTTTGGTGTTTATTGGTGCTGGTGCGTTGATGCAATGCATGCTGTCTCCTCCCCTCCCAACAGGAATTTCTTTTTTTTGTTTCCCTGAAAGAAAAATCACAGGTCCTGGGTTGCGTTTTGTAAATAGTCAAAATAATGTCACTGTAAATAATACTCCCCCACCGTTCATGTTTAGTTTGAAAATAATTCCGCAATTCGGTTAGCTGTGGGTGTGAAACGGTTAGGCAGGGTGCAACGCAATTAGCGGGACATATTTATTTGTGTTTTAAAATTGTCGCACTCAGGGTCAGGTTAATTGTAGAGGGTTACTACACCTGCGTGTCACACTAAAGTTAAAGTTTTCGGGCCGGGACGTCCCGTGAGGAAGAAGGGTGCAGTGTTGAGGATTTGAGAACTGCGTGTGTAATTTGTGTAATGAATTCTTGTAAATACCTCAGCTTTGTGTGTAAAGGTCAAAGGTCATCCTTGGTTAATCCATCGCACACATGTAGTAAATCATAAGTTCCCTCCGTAGTTATGTCCTTAGTAAATGTCAGTATAAGGCTCTGTGGTCCACTAATTCATTGCATTGCATCAATTAAATAAGATAGTTCCCCTTTCAAGTTTCCCCCAAATCACCTCTTCAAAGTGCCAGTAACTTTGGGTGGGGTTTTTGGCATCACCTTCACCCCAAGACTCCATTGCACACGAGGTCATCTCGGAGCCGAAGGTGGGAGGAGTCAGCAAAGCGCCAGGAACAAGGCGTGGCTTTGCCAACGCCTCCTCGAGGGGCGGGATCGGTGAGCCCTCGCGACCAATCAAGGCCGAGGCGAGCTCACCGATGGGCGTTCCTAAGAGGCCGGCGGTTTGATCGCGACGCGCCTGATAAAAGGGCGCGTAAGGACTGCGGGAGAGATGAGAGGGATGCGGCAGAGACGGCAGCTTGAACCATCGCGGCTTGAACCACCGGAGCTTGAACGACCGCAGCTTTGAGCTTTAACGGCGGCTGCTCACCTCGAGCACACACCAACCGGACCCGCATCCTGCCCGCCCTGAGATCCCACCTCATCCGTCCAGCCATCCACCTCCTGCCAGTCGTTCCTGCCTTCATCCCCCGTGTAAGTCTGATTGTCGTCCGTCTTTTATGTTGTCCTGGGGTCTAAGTAAGATTGTATAGAATAAGCTGGTATTTGCACTGTGTCTTCCTCTTCTTCTTCTTCCAGTTACTTTCGTTATCTTTCCTTCTCCTTGTTTCTTTTTGATTGTGTACAATAATAATAATTAGTAATAAATCCCTGTTCTTCCTACCTTGTCTTCTTTTTCACATTCGGTCGCTTTAGAGGTTTCCAAATTGAGTGTACGTGGCGCGATTCGGCCAACGAATATGAATCGGGTTTAGCCCCTTTGATAAACGGCTCACGCCGCAGTTCGCTTCGCTCGGCGCAACCAATCTATTACGCTGCGGCCGTGAGCGGGGGGGTGTTTCCTTGCATACCGGGAGGCGCTGGTATTTAGGTCATAGGACGGTTGGGCCTAATACCCTACCCAGCGCTGACCGGGCGTGACGTCATACCCTCGGGACCACGTCGGTCAGTCATAGACGAGGGGATTAATCCCCCCTCGATAAGGGGGAAAGAAGCCGACGTTGGGTTCCGTAACAATTGGTGCCAGGAGTGTGGGATTCGGACCCGAAGTGCGTTTAACGCACTCAAATTACGAGCGGCCAAAAATTTAGTTTATATCCAAATTTGAAATCGCGCCATGGATGATCAAGGCGGCCGTATGCCGGTGGGGGAATTAGAAGAGGGGTTAGAAGCGACCCAGGACCCCAGGGAAATGTATATGGAGGAGAGGGAAGAGGAGAGCAATGAAGATGTGGTTGTGGGGGTATCAGGTGCACAAGATGGCGCCCTCACGCACGTGGTTGTAGAGGCACAAAATGGCGGCTAGCATGTGGCTGCGGCAGCTGAGCCCGCGCCACCAATGAATTTGGACCTGTTTATGAAACAGATGATAGCCTTTATGGTAAAGACAGACGATAATTTCAAAGGGATGGAAAACAGAATGGGGCAGCAAATGGGAAACCAAATCGGAGATTTGGAAAACAGAAAACAGGGGAGCGATTAGAAAATCAAATTGGGGGATTAAAAACGGACATGGGAAATCAAATCGGGGGGCTAGAAGCTAAATTTGGGGGGTTAGACAATAAATTTGAAGGGTTGGACAATAAATTTGAAGGGTTAGACAATAAATTTGAAGGGTTAGCCAATAGATTTGAGGGGTTAGACAACGGGATGAAAGAGGTGAAGAATGGGCTAACGGGGTTAGAAAACACCATGGAAGGCAAATTGAGGGAAATAGGGGAACAATCCGCCCGGGAAATTAAACGAATGGGAGATCACATAGAGGAGGTGAAAATCGGGTTGGAAACTAAATTGGAGGCCCAGAGAAATGATTTGGAGCAGATGAGGGTAGCATCTACCAAAGAGATGGGAGAAATGGGGGAGGAGATCAGACGAGGTGTGGGCGAAGAGGTCGCGGGGGTACGCGAGGAGGGAAAGCGAGGTGAGGAGCGTATGGAGAAAGAGGTGAGAAATAGTATGGCTAGGTTACAGGGGGGCATAGAGAATCTGACGAGGGGAGTAGAGCAGCTGACGGTGGGACAAAAGGAATTAGTGGATCAAGTGGAGAAGAACACTGCAGTAATCGGGGGGTTAAAGGCGACGCAGAAAGACATAAAAAAGGAACTGGTAGTGTTACATATTTATGTGAATGTATGTGAATTACCATTCAGGTCTTTGCTTATCCATGTGTAATAGATTAAGGGTTGTTGTGGTTGGAGGGTCAGGAGCCCTTCTGAAAAGTGTCCGGAAACGGAAGTGACCGGAAACGGAAGAGGAAAAGACACGAGGAAGAAAAGCGACGAGTATTATTCTTCCTCGCCCCGCTCCGATGAAAGGTGGGATCGACCTTGCGCTGCGTGGAAAAGCGGCGTTCCGAAGCCCGTCTGGCGAGAGGAGTTACCGGGACGTGTACCTACCCGGTGGAGACGTCAAGTTGACGTGGGGCCGTGCATCGACCCCGCGTCTGGCACCGTTCGCGGCACCGTCTAAACAGACGCGCACGGGTCGCACGTTGGGGCCTAACACGCCTTGCAAGCGGCGTGGGGCTTTTGGCTTGCTTTACCGTCCCCGCTTCGCGTGGCCACGAGGGGCTGCAGCCACGGTGCCTGGTACGATACCTGCCCGGTGGAAACACGTCCACCCGGGGTTCGTTCAACCGCCCGAGTGCGGTGATGCCGACCAGCATCTCGGTCAGGAGGGGCCCAGAGACATTGTGAGGGGCAGAGACCAAAAGGGGGTCGTGAGTACAGAAGTGGACACACATATATAAGATGGCCATCTTAATCATATAGGGAATTGATTGTGGATTGGGAATTGTTGATGGTTGTTTGTTGTTGATTGCTCGGGGAATATCCGTGATTGTATCATTGAAATCGTATGATATCCTTACCCTGGAAATATATCATTGCACATCAGTTTCTCTTGGGTGGACTTCATAGGGATTGCGTTGCGAAAGCGCATATATATAATACTACTTTCTGGCGAAGGTCCTCTCACGGTCCGGGGGTCACCGAGACCAGGTAGTCACCGAGGGGACCACGTAACAGTAGCGACGAAGAAGGAATGTCAGATGGTACATGAGGGGTTGACGAAGAGGTTGGACGAGGTGACAGAAGCAATGGAGACGAAAGAACGGGAGGTGAGGACGCACATAGAAACGACCAAGGTAGCATTAGAGGAAGAAATTGAGGGAGCGCACCGGGAAATGAAAGAGGTGAAGCAAAAATTAGAGGAAGTGGAGAGGGGGTGAGTGAAATTAAGAAGAGACGGAGGGAAACTAAGAGGGAGATAAAGGAGGAGGTGATGGAATATGTACAAGGTCTGTGTTCAAATCATGATGATGTGCTCACTACCCAAATAAAGAGTTTGCAGGTGGCGGAGGAGAAGCGGAGACGAGGTGCCGAGGTGAGTGGCGATATACTCGGAAATGTATATGGTGTGAAGGGAGATTCAGTCGGCTTGGGTGTTGGGTTAAACCCGGGTGTTCGTGAAAGGCCGCTGGTAAGGTGTGCGACAGGTACAGAGTGTGAAGGAGGTGTGCGAGGATGTCCGACTATGGGGTGTGTGAGGAAAAAGTGCGCGCCGAGGAGTGAGTGTGCTGTCGAGAGTAGGTTGGTGCTGGCGCAGGTGCGGGGGGGGGGGGGCACATGGAAGCGCGTAGTGGGGAGTGTTACAGAGGACGTAACGGGAGAGTGTGCACAAGAGGATGCACAAGAAAGGGGTGTAACAGGTAGGGGTAACAGGAAAGGGGAGGAGTGCATGATTACAGAGTGCGCTGTCAAGAGTAAGGGTGAATGCGCGACAGAGTGTGGTGGTGAAAGTAGTGAGAGTGACACGGAGCACGAGTTGGTTGTAGCAGGTGAGAGAGGATGCACACCTGGAATGGAAGGATGTACACCTGGAATGAAAGGATGCACACCTGGAATGGTCGAGCGCGTGTGGGAATGCACGCTTGAGTTGGTAGTGGAGCACGTGATTGGGTGTGCGGAGGAGAGCACACCCGTGGTTGTCACAGAGGATGTGACCGAGGAGTGGGCGCGAAGAGGTGTGTTGGTGAGGTGTGCGAACGACGAGTGTGTGCTAAGGTGTGCGGTGGTCAGGTGTGTGACAAAGTCTGTGAGCGGAATGAGTGTACCTGGGTGTTGTGTAAGAGAAGGTGCAATGACGGAGAGCATGGAGACAGCTGGATGTGTGAGCAAGGAACGGAACGCGGGGTGTGAGCATGCAAGTGGAGCATCGACGTTAAACGGGATAGCGGTTAGATCGACTTGTAGCCGAAGCGAGCCCTCGGTTCATGCCGGGCTTCGTGTGCAGCGGGAACCAGCGGGGATCGTAACCACGGCGGTTTCAAAGGAACCGCCGTGCGGGATCCACGTCGGTCCTCGCTCCGAACGGTCGCGTCCGTGCTCCGCTATGCGGAGCGGGCGGCCCGGTCAGAAGGATCGTCACGGCGACCCCTTGTGGTTGAGGCGTTCCGGCAGGGCGAGATCGGGCCATCGGGCGGGGGATCGGACGGTTCCGTGCTGAGATGGTGCGTGGAATCTCGGCCCGAGTAAACCTCCTTCCCTGCACCGAATGCCAGACGGACCCAACCGCCGGCAACGAACCACCCGCATGCCTTGCTCGGCTTTGCGAAGCTGAGCTTTGGAAATGAATTGGCACACCGAGAGGCTCAAGTGAGTAGACGTGTGAGCGTGGTAGCAGTAGCAAATTGGAAAAGCAAAATTTGTGATTGGCAAAAAATTTGATTGGCAACTGATTGGTAGAATGATTGGCAGTGATTGGAAAATTTTTGATTGGCTAGAAATCGGATGGGCCAAATTGATAGTAGAAGGTACCCGATGTGGTGGGATGGCAAATCCACCATCCCTCACAACGGGGCAAAGGAGCTATAGTTTTATGGGGTTTATGGCAGTGTAAGCTCGCCGAGGGAGGGTTTGGATAATGTATAGGGACCTAGAGATTGACCATAGGTAACTGGAGATTTAAGTAGCGACATTGGACAGGTAGTTGGGGACATAGAGAGGGTAGTTGGATTATAATGACGAGGGAGCGCAATAATGTAAGGGGCGACGGGGAAGCGCGAGTTTTAGCAGGGCACCAGGTAGATCAGATGATGCCGTGTGTTTGAGGATCGAAAGTGTATTGAGCAGTATAACCACCGTTTAGAGGCCATTTTCCCCCGCAAAGTGGGGGTTGGCCTTTTCGGGGACCGTGGTAGTTGTTGTTTTTTGGTCCCCTTTTTGAAGCAATGTTTTACGGCCGGATGCCCTTCCTGACGCCAACCCTTTTTGCCGCCTTCAACGACAAACAGAGAATTACCAGTGAACTGGTACTCAATTAGCCGACCTCGGAAGGATGACAGGCTGAGTCAACCCCCCTGGCATTAATTCGGCTATCGACCGAGATTCGAACCCAGGATCCTAGGATCCTAAGCCGGCACCCTAGCCGCTAGCCCAACACCAGGGATTGAGCAGTATATGAGTGAATAATTGTGATTGTGAATTGTATTGAGCATGGAGGTGTATGGAGCAGTGCATGAGGATCAATTGTGGTTGTGCATTGTATTGAATGATTGAAGAAGCCTGGGAGGAAGGAGGGTGCAGCAAGTGCCACCAGGTGTGCGATTGCACAGGTGTGCAAGTGAACAGGTGTATGAGTGAGTAATGGTGATTGAGTGTTGTGTTGAGCAAATGGTCCTGGAGGAAGGAGGGTGCAAGTGCCACCAGGTGTGTGATTGCACAGGTGTGCAAGTGAACAGGTGTATGGAGAATGGTTGTATGGAATAAATGGTCTGGAATACCTGGAGTATGGAATGGATGGTGTGGAGGGAGTATAGTGGAAACTGTGGAGTGGAGTGGATGGTGCGAAGGTGTGTATGGGGAGGATGGACCCCATCACGAATACCCGGGGAGGTTTAAGGGTTAGGTAGAGGGAGTAGGTTAATTGTGGTTGGATATTGGCATCTGTGGTGCGTGGTGGAAGAATGGTGTTTGGATGGGTGCATTAGTGTCGTGGAAATGGCTGGGCGTGTGGCCTGTTAGTGTGTGTAGTTAAATGGGCGCTCCACCATTGTGAGGATGTCGGCCAGGTGAGGTCACAGGCGGGCTCTGGGAGCCGTTAGAGTTGTGGATGGGGCCCGAGGATCCGGAGGACGGACCCGGGTAGCCCAGTGCCAGAGAGGGCACCGAGTGGGGAGAGCGCCAGAGGGCCTTTCCCAGGTAGATAGGTTAGGTTAAGGAGCAGGTAAGCTCGGAGGCAACTACAGTGGTGGAGGTGTGCAGGTGGGTAGACCTGCTGGGAGAGCCACATGACCCAGTCCTGAAATTGTGCAAAGGCACAGGGAGTTGAATCGGGGGAGTGAGACCCCAAATTGATGAAGCACCACAGTTTGGTCAATGGGAATTGGTTCTTAAAACCACATAGAGTAAGATTGCCAATGGATTGGCAGGGAAAGACCCGGGGTAGTGTAAAGTGTGTTGAAGTCATTTAAGAGGATAGTTAGGATTGAAATCTCCTTGCACCATCTGCATCCACTCACCTGAGGTGACAAAGCTCCACACCATGCCATGGTTTGTTGGTTTTATTTTTTTGTGCGAATGGTTGGATTGTGGGACGCATCATGACGTGGGTGTGACATTGTGCTGATGTTCCATCTCTTCCTCCTTATGAGGATTGATGATGAATTGGTGAGGGCAAATTTTGGTCAGAGGGATTGTGGTGACGAATTTGGTATATGGGAGATATAGGGAAGACGTGACGGTAGTGACGAATTTGTAAATGTGTAGGTTTTTGTAAATACGGGGAGGGGCAAGGGGGGTAGTGTAGGTCACATGTGGGGGGCGTACGGTAGTTACGAGCTTTCTCACTTCGCTCTCCGTACGCACCTCGTTCTGCATTACCTGTTTTGATGTGTACCCTTGTGACCTTACCCCTTACTCACCTGTCTTCTGTTCCCCTGTCTCCCACCCGAGGACTGTGCTCTCTGGGCGCAGAGAGGAGCGTGCGGGGGGGGGGGGGGGGGGGGTCGCGTCCGTGAGCCCGAACCCCCGCAACCAGCATGCTTGCATTGATGCACCACTTATGGACCGCCGTTCTGTGGCCAAGCACCACTTTATGGACCCCACGTTTTGGGGCCTGGCACCTCTGCTGGGGACCGGCCATGGTGGCCAGGTAATCTCACTTGCGGCCCAGGGTAAAGGTGGCACATATGCCAAACAGGTGGACCACCCTTAGTTGGCCCCTGTGGCCCTAAATAAAAAGTGGACGCGTTGGTGCCCTTTTATTTCCAAATAGGCTGCAAGTAGAGAAAACGTCAGGAAGAACATCGGCCCAGCAGAGAAGAGGAAGACCACCACCAGTTGTTTTTTTTTGTGTGTTATGACGAACTGGTGACTGTTGCACCGAATGGTGCTTTTGGTGATTGGTGCTTTGGTGTTTATTGGTGCTGGTGCGTTGATGCAATGCATGCTGTCTCCTCCCCTCCCAACAGGAATTTCTTTTTTTTGTTTCCCTGAAAGAAAAATCACAGGTCCTGGGTTGCGTTTTGTAAATAGTCAAAATAATGTCACTGTAAATAATACTCCCCCACCGTTCATGTTTAGTTTGAAAATAATTCCGCAATTCGGTTAGCTGTGGGTGTGAAACTGTTAGGCAGGGTGCAACGCAATTAGCGGGACATATTTATTTGTGTTTTAAAATTGTCGCGCTCAGGGTCAGGTTAATTGTAGAGGGTTACGACACCTGCGTGTCACACTAAAGTTAAAGTTTTCGGGCCGGGACGTCCCGTGAGGAAGAAGCAGTGTTGAGGATTTGAGAACTGTGTGTGTAATTTGTGTAATGAATTCTTGTAAATACCTCAGCTTTGTGTGTAAAGGTCAAAGGTCATCCTTAGTTAATCCATCGCACACATGTAGTAAATCATAAGTTCCCTCCGTAGTTATGTCCTTAGTAAATGTCAGTATAAGGCTCTGTGGTCCACTAATTCATTGTGTTGCATCAATTAAATAAGATAGTTCCCCTTTCAAGTTTCCCCCAAATCACCTCTTCAAAGTGCCAGTAACTTTGGGTGGGTTTTTTGGCATCACCTTCACCCCAAGACTCCATTGCACACGAGGTCATCTCGGAGCCGAAGGTGGGAGGAGTCAGCAAAGCGCCAGGAACGAGGCGTGGCTTTGCCAACGCCTCCTCGAGGGGCGGGATCGGTGAGCCCTCGCGACCAATCAAGGCCGAGGCGAGCTCACCGATGGGCGTTCCTAAGAGGCCGGCGGTTTGATCGCGACACGCCTGATAAAAGGGCGCGGAAGGACTGCGGGAGAGATGAGACGGATGCGGCAGAGACGGCAGCTTGAACCATCGCGGCTTGAACCACCGGAGCTTGAACGACCGCAGCTTTGAGCTTTACCAGCGGCTGCTCACCTCGAGCACACACCAACCGGACCCGCATCCTGCCCGCCCTGAGATCCCACCTCATCCGTCCAGCCATCCACCTCCTGCCAGTCGTTCCTGCCTTCATCCCCCGTGTAAGTCTGATTGTCGTCCGTCTTTTATGTTGTCCTGGGGTCTAAGTAAGATTGTATAGAATAAGCTAGTATTTGCACTGTGTCCTCCTCTTCTTCTTCTTCCAGTTACTTTCGTTATCTGTCCTTCTCCTTGGTTCATTTTGATTGTGTACAATAATAATAATTATTAATAAATCCCTGTTCTTCCTACCTTGTCTTCTTTTTCACATTCGGTCGCTTTAGAGGTTTCCAAATTGAGTGTACTACTGTGTTCAAAAAGTATTCGACCTTTATTTTACGTGCGTAAAAAAAAAGAAGCTCGGGAGGCGTTGATTGGTGCACGTATGTAGGCGATCCTAATGCGCACGCGTGAATTTTTTCCCACCTGCAGAAGCTGTCATTCGAAGGCAGACCGCCGATGAGTGAGGACATGTAAGTGAGTGCAGTCGGATTTTCGTTTTTGACAAAATGACGGAAAAACTTGAACAACGCGACTGCATCAAATTTTGTGTAAAGCTTGGCAATTCCCAAGTGGAAACGATCCGCAAGATTCAACACCATTCATTCCATTATGAAGTAGGATTTGGGCTTCAGGAGAATCTCAGCGAAGTTCGTACCAAAGCTGCTAACGATTGAGCAGAAGCAACTCTGTTTGGAGATCGCACAGGACATGCTGGAGACTGTGAGCAGCGATCCCAGCTTCCTCAACACAGTGATCACTGGCACAGAGATCACAACACAGAGTCATGGGTTTATGGGTACGACCCAGAAACCAAGTTGCAGTCATCACAATGGAAGCATCCAACATCCCCGAGGCCAAAAAACACAAAATTTGAGGCAGTAGCGTTGTTCAGGTTTTTCCGTCATTTTGTCAAAAACGAAAATCCGACGGCGCTCACTTACATGTCCTCACTCATCGGCGGTCTGCCGTCGAATGACAGCTTCTGCAGGTGGGAAAAATTTCACGCGTGCGCATTAGGATCGCCTACATACGTGCACCAATCAACGCCTCCCTAGCTTCTTTTTTTTTATGCACGAAAAATAAAGGTCGGATACTTTTTGAACACACTACGTACGTGGCGCGATTCGGCCAACGAATATGAATCGGGTTTAGCCCCTTTGATAAACGGCTCACGCCGCTGTTTGCTTCGCTCGGCGCAACCAATCTATTACGCTGCGGCCGTGAGTGGGGGGGGGGGGGGGGGGGTGTTTCCTTGCGTACCGGGAGGCGCTGGTATTTAGGTCATAGGACGGTTGGGCCTAATACCCTATCCAGCGTTGACAGGGCGTAAACGTCATACCCTCGGGACCACGTCGGTCAGTCATAGACGAGGGGATAAATCCCCCCTCGATAAGGGGGAAAGAGGCCGATGTTGGGTTCCGTAACAATATATATATATATGTATACATATATGTATATGTATATATATGTATGTGTATATATATATATATATATATGTATATATATATATATATATATATATATATATATATATACGTATATATATATATATATATATATATATATATATATATATATATATATATATATACATATATATATATACATATATATACATATATATACAGTGATCCCTCGTTTATCGCGGGGGTTACGTTCCAGAACCCCCCGCGATAGACGAAAATCCGCGAAGTAGCGACCATATTTTTATTTTATTATTTATATATATTTTAAAGCTTTATGACCCTCCCCACACTCTTATTAACCTTTCCCATACTCTTATAAACACTTCCTATACTCTTAAACACTTTTTACACTCTTAAACATACGTAATTTTAACAACATATAAAATTCTAATGGGTACTCACCATTGAAGATACTGTAGCTACCCATGGGTCCCCCAAGCAAGACCAGCATCAGAATCTCCTTGCTCCAGCCGGTGACGTCACCGGCGGGGATCCCCGGCGCGAGAGTGGCTGGTCACGTGACCGCTAAAGCGTGCCGCGCTTTGCGGGTATAATCAGCTACACCTGTTGATCACGTGACCACCGAAGCACGCCACGCTTGAGAGGCGTGGCTTTCGGTTTCTGGTTGTGCTTTATAATGCAGCCCGATAAACGGGCTTTTCAGTGTTCCCGAGTTGGTTTTGAGAATAAATATCTTCTCGGACGAGTTTGTGTCTTGCCCGTCATTTCGTCCGTATCAAGCAAGAGCCCCGGCTCTTCAATACTACAACTTGCGTGATGAAGATGATGATGAATTAGCTGTGCAGTACTGATGACGATGACGATGATGAATGTACTGCACAGCCAGAAAGAGCATTACAGTTACCCATTACGTGGGTAACTAGCGCAAGTGGAAGCTGCCGCATCTGCGTTTTCCATACGCACGACTCTTTGTCTCTTTGTCTACCCTTCTACTGTACACTATGTACAGTATTTTATTTCTTGTAATATGTTTTAATTACAGTATTTTTCTTATTTCTTTACGTTTTTTAATTTTTTAGGCTAGAAAATGCTTATTTTACCACAAAAATATTTAAAATAATAGTATATAAAAATACATTTATACCGCAAAATCCCGCGATATAGCGAAAAATCCGCGATATAATTTTACATATACTAGCGAGAAAAACCCGCGATGTACCGAAGCCGCGAAAAGTGAACCGCGATATAGCGAGGGATGACTGTATATATATATATATATATATATATATATATATTGTTGCGAATATGGAATTTGGCCTCCATATCCGCTTGTAAATATTCCCCTATCTTCTCCGATACTCCCCAACTCTCCCCTTACCCCATTCCCTAGTCCCATTGTCTGTAAACAACACCCATTAGAGCCGATCTTCCCCTTCATTCCCCCATTAAATGTCGTGCCCAGGTCCCCCGCACCACACGTAGACAATTATAGGACATCTTGCTAGTTATTCTTAATCTATGTCAGTTAAGGACTTGTTTCCATTAATTATGACTCTTCGTTGCACCAGAATGTGATGATATGGCACCAGTAGGAGTTTAGGACCTTCCCATACCTCCCCGCATCTCTTCCCATCATCTCAAGCTCCAACAACAACCACAACAACAGCGGCTTTGCGTCCTCACTCCGGCTCGGTTGGCCGCCATTGAACATGTGCTCGACGGGGTTACCCAGAAGGGGGCTCCCTGTCGGCCCCTCGTCAAGGGCGGAGCCGGTAACCCCCGCACCCAATGAGAAGCCATGGGCCGATGCCATATGGGGCGGAGCTAACGAGCGAGGGCGTGACTCCCCGCCGGATATACGCGGCCCCGCGCCGGACGTGACGTCAGATGCGCCCCGAGCTTGGAAGGACAAGACGCCACCCTCCCGAGCGCTGAGCGACCTCCCCGGCATCTCCACCAAAGTCGCGACCCACGAGCGCTGAGCGACCTCCCCGCATCTGCTGGACACCACCGTACGCGATTCTGTCCCTGAGCCAGGTGCACCTGAGCCATCGACTGCCGCTTTCCTGGCCATCAAACCCCGTGTGAGTGAGCCTTGTCCCGTTTATCTGTGGTCTGTCTAGGGTTAATATAAGAGTGTGTTTAAGTGCCCACCTTCCTATGTTTCCCTCTTGTCCCTGTAATCTAACCTTTTCCGCCTTAATATAACCTCCTCCGGAGGTCTTGAGAACTGAACCCCTGGTGTCGTATTGTGTGATTGTAATCCAGCCGTGTGTCTTCTTTTTCTTTCCTATTGAGCCAGCATAGCGCGGCTTCGTCGACGTTCGAGTACAATCGGGTAACTTGTACGGATACGGCGGCCATCCCGCTCGGCCCACCATACCATCAAAGTCGTATCTGTAACAATTGGTGTCGGGAGTGAGATTCGAGGCCCGACCAAATTTTGAAGGAAAAAAAAAAAACGAATAGAGGAAAAAAACAATTTGGTCAAAATTTGGAGCGGCCGAAATTTGTTTTGTTTTACGAAACTCGAATTTTGCAAGTCGCGCTATGGCGGATCAAGACGGCTGGGGTCCGGTAGGGGAGAGTGAGGTAGGGTCGATCCAGGACCAAAATGAGGGACGTGAGGAGAGCGAAACAGCGAGGGTAGCAGGCGCGCAAAATGGCGCCTCGCTGGTCACCGCGCCGGCGACCGTGACAGCGCCCCTGGTGGATCCGAACCTTTTCCTCCTGCAAATGGGGGCCCTTATGGACAGGCTAGAAGCCAAAATGGGACAAATGGGGAACCGGATGGATGCTCAGAGTGAGCAAATGAGGGTTGATAGTGGGCGAATGGAGGGCCAAATGGGGGTAATGGGAAACCAAATGGGGGTAATGGGAAACCAAATGGGGGTAATGAGGGACGAAGCGAGGGGTACCGGTGAGAAGTTAGACAATAATTTTGAGGAGTTAGACAAGAAAATTGGGAAGTTAGACAATAATTTTGAGGGGTTAGACAACGGGATAAAAGAAGTGAAAAATGGGTTAATGGGGGTAGAAAATAGAATGGCTGCCCAGGAGAATCAGATAGAGGGAGTGAAAAATGGGTTAGAGGGGTTAGAAAACAGTATGGAAGGCAAATTGAGGGACATGAGGGACCAAGCGGAAAGGGAAGTTAAACAAATGGAGCAGCAGATAGAGGGGGTCAGAATGGGGGTAGAAACCAAACTGGATGCTCACAGGGAGGAAATGGAGCAGATGAGGGTGGCATCTGGGCAGGAGATGCAAGTGATGGGAGAGGAGATCAGAAGAGGAGTGAGTGAGGAGGTCGGAGGAGTGCGCGAGGAGGTGAGGCACTGTAAGGAGCGCATGGAGAAAGAGGTGAGAAAGGGGACTGTAAAATTGCAAGGTGGTATAGAGGAGTTGACGCTGGGAGTAGAACAACTGACAGTGGGACAAAAGGAGTTGGGGGACCAGGTAAAGAAGAACACAGCGGTAATAGAGGGTTTAAAATCGACACAGAAGGAGATGAAAAAGGACGTAGGGGTAATTAAAAAAGAGTGTCAGACGGTACATGAGGACCTGACGAGGAAAATGGACAAGGTGGTAGAGGTAATGGAGGTTAAAGAGCGGGAGGTGCGGGAGCACATAGAAAAAAATAAAGTGGAGTTAGAGGAAGAACTTAAAGGGGCGCACGAAGAGATGAAGGAGATGAAGCAAAAATTAGAAGAAGTGGAAGAAGGGGTGAGCGAAATTAAAAAGCGACGGAGAGAGGATAAGAAAGAGATAAAAGAGGAGGTAAAAGAATTGGTCCAGAGTCTGTGTTCGGATCGTGATGATGTGCTCATTAACCGGATGAGGGATTCGCAGGTGATGGAGGAGAAGCGAAGAGAAAGAGGACCCGGTGTAAGTGGTGACCAATATGGTCGTGCGTATGATGCGCCAGGTGATTTAATAAGCTTGGGGGTCGAGATAGACCCGGATGTTCGTGAGAGGCCAAGAGTGAGGTGTATGGCTGGTCCGGAGGGTATGGAACGAGAGGTGCGAGGTGTGGGTGAGCAAGGTTGTGGTGGTGGTGGTATGGAATGGGTAGCGGGTTGCGGAGGTGTGACCCATGCATCGACACCAACAGGGGTAGTTGTTGGAGGGACCGGGGAGGCACGAGAGCCCCTTGGGGGTAGTGTACTGTGGGGGCCCGGCCGGTTCGGCCCCGCGCTGACCCCGCAAGGGGCGACGCACGGGGTCCGGCAGGCGGGCAACGACTCACATACGAGGTGGTCCCACAAGGTCCCACTCGCGCCGTATGACGGCAAGAGTGATCTACGCGCGTACCTGGCGCAGTTCGACTGTGTGTGTAAGGGCAACGGTTGGGGTGAGGACGAAGGTGGAGTACACCTGGTGGCCGCATTGCGCGGCGCGGCGGCGGAGGTGCTGACGGCATTACCAGCGGGTGCTCTCACCCTGCCAGCCCTCCGCGACGCCCTAATTAATCGATTCGGCATAGAACAGCAGAGCGAGCTTGTTAAAGCTCAGCTCGCGCTGCGAAAACGCAAGCCCCAGGAAGCCATCGGGGAACTTGCCCACGACATTCGCCGCGCAGTGGGGATCGCACATGCTAGCATGGCAGCGGATTCCCGGGAAAGCCTGGCGCTGGACCATTTTATCCAGGCCCTCCCGGATATTGAGCTCCGGCAACAGCTCGCCATGTGGCGCCCGCAGACTCTGAGCCAGGCGGCTGACGCTGCGGCCCGTTGGGAAGCAGCGAGGCCCCTGGCCCGAGGGGGCGAGCGTCTCGCAATGGCGGTCCGCCAGGTGGGACCCCCGATGGAGGGCGGACCCCTTAGGGGACCCGCCCCCGACGTGGGTCCTGACCTGGCGGGCATGGTCCGGAGGCTGGTGGACCAGCGCCTGGCGGGACCTGGACCATGGCAGGCGGCCACGGAGGTGGCCCGCGGTGGACCACGAGCGGGTAATCCAATTCGGACCTACAGGGGGGGGAATTTGGAATTCCGGAGGCAAGCACCTTATCAGGTGAGGTGCTATACCTGCAACCGCCTGGGTCACCTGGCGCGGCACTGTCGAAACGCGCGCCGGGATGATCCCCGGCAGTTGAGGTCCTCAACTCCGCCCAGGGGGGAGCGGGTTAGCCGACCCCAGACACCCCCCCGCCAGACCCCGGGAAACTAGAAGGTGTCGGGCACGTAGGGCGGTGTTCGGCAGCAGAGGATGGAGGAGAGCCCTCATTGACGCGACAGGTCATTTATTGTGGCCAAATTGGAACCGGTAGCCTGACAATTAGATGCAAAATTGCCGGCGTGGGGGTAGACGCCGTCGTGGACACAGGAGCTAGCGCCACGATCATCAGCCCTGTGGTCCTTGATTCGAGCGCAGGTGGCTGGGATAAGATCCAGCGCCTGCAAAATTATAGTTTGCAGCTTGCTACCGGGGTAACGGCCCCGATCATAGGGCGTGGTTCTGTGACCCTCAAGTTAGGGTCGGTAAGGAGGGAGATAGATGTTTGGGTGGCGGAGGTGTGCGACCCATGTTTAATAGGGTTGGACCTGTTGACTGCCAGCGGTTGTAAAATCGACTTGTGCCGGGGGATCCTGCAGGTGGGAGTAGAAGAGCTGCCGTTAGGGGGAGTGAGCACGGCCGAGAGAGCGGAGCTGGAGGCTTCCGAGGCCGTGACCATCCCCCCCAGGGCCGAGGCGATAGTGCCGGCCCGGTGGGCAGCTCGCCCAACATGGCAGGAGTCCTGCGGCCTGGTCGAACCGGTGGCAGCGCAGTCCATACCGGGTTTAATCGTGGGCCGCACCCTTGTAAAAACGGACGGACCGGTAGTGGCCGTCCGAGTAGTAAATGTGAGTACAGAACCACGCACTATAGTAAGGGGCACGAGGGTAGCTGGCTGCACCCCAGTGGAGGAAGTCGCGACAGTGAGGGGCGAGAACGTCCAGCCGAGCCGACCCCGGGGGGAGCCTTCAATAACAAGTAGGAATTGGCCCGATCCCATTTGCGAGATGGTAAATCGTAGTAGCGTAGAGTTGGGAGGTACCCAGAGGGAGGCCTTACACAAACTGGTTGGGTCCCATTTGGACCTCTTCTCCCTGTCCACCGAGGATATTGGACGTACGGGCCTGGTGAAACATCAGATCCACACCGGTGAGGCCCGGCCTATTCGTCAGGCCGCCCGACGGCTCCCTTGGAGCAAGAGGGCGGAAGCTGACGAGCAGGTTGCAAAAATGCTCGACGCAGGTGTGATCGAGCCCTCGGGAAGTCCTTGGATGTCACCTGTTGTGCTGGTCAAAAAGAAGGATGGGACCACGCGGTTCTGCGTGGACTATCGCCAGCTAAACAACGTGACACTCAAGGACTCATATCCCCTGCCAAGGATTGATGACACCCTCGATGCCGTTGCGGGCTCAAATTGGTTCACAACTTTGGACCTCAAGAGTGGGTATTGGCAGGTGGAGATGGATAGGGCAGGGAAGGAGAAAACGGCATTTTCCACAGGTAAGGGACTGTATCAGTTTACTGTGATGCCGTTTGGTTTGTGTAACGCCCCCGCCACCTTTGAGAGATTGATGGAGCATGTACTAGGCGGCATGCCATGGCAATCATGCCTGGTGTACCTGGATGACGTCCTGGTACATGCCCAAACGTTCCCCCAGGCACTAGCTAATTTGGACCAGGTGTTCGGGTGCCTCAGACAGGCAGGGTTGAAGCTGAACCCGAGTAAGTGCACTTTGTTTGCAAGAGAGGTGGCCTATCTAGGTCACGTGATTGGCCGCGAGGGGGTAAAAACAGACCCAGACAAAATTAAAGCGGTAGAGGAGTGGCCCGCACCACGTACCATCAAAGAGGTGCGGGGATTTTTGGGACTCTGCTCCTACTACCGGCGCTTTGTGGCGAAATTTGCGGAGTTGGCCCGTCCCCTCCACCGGCTTACGGAGAAGGGGACGCGATTTAATTGGACACGGGAGTGCCACGAGGCCTTCCAAAAATTGAAGGGGTGTCTAACATCCGCACCCCTTCTAGCTTACCCCACTAGTGACGGGACATTTACCCTGGACACGGATGCGAGCCAGGAAGGATTGGGCGCAGTTTTGTCTCAGACACAGGAGGGCGTGGAGAGAGTGATTGGTTATTATAGTCGGGCCTTAAGTAGGCCCGAGAGAAATTATTGCGTCACTCGCAAAGAGTTATTGGCTATGCTGGCTGCCATGAACCATTTCCACCCGTACTTGTACGGGCGGAAATTTTTGGTTAGAACTGACCATTCCTCCTTGCAATGGCTCCTTCGGTTCAAGGAACCGGAGGGCCAAATTGCAAGGTGGTTGGAAAAGTTGCAGCAGTACGATTTTGATGTGGCCCATAGGGCCGGGAAGGCCCATGGTAATGCGGACGCACTCTCTCGGCGTCCTTGTCTGGGGGAAAACTGTAAATTTTGTGCGAGACACGAGGAGAGGGAGCAATTGGGCGATTCCGCCCCGATTCTCGTCGTCCGGGCAACCCGGGTGAGAGGGCCAATTTTGCCACTAACCGCGGACGAGGAATTTGGAGAGTTGGCTTGGAGCACGGCCCAGCAGGAGGATCCTGTTCTGGGGCCGGTGTTCCAATGGGTCAAATTGGGGCAAAGACCAAAGGGGGAAGAGGTCACCCCCCTCGGGGCGCAGACAAAGGCATATTGGGCTCAGTGGCAGACCCTGGAATTGAAAGGCAACATCTTGTATCGCAAGTGGGTGGAGGTTCCCTCTGATCGAACTTCCTGGCTGGTGATAGTCCCTGACAAATTCAAGAACGTCATATTGCAACAGGTGCATGGTACCCGCTCCGGCGGCCATTTGGGCAGGACGAAGACAATATCTCGGGTCCGCCGGAGGTTCTATTGGGTGAATATGGGGCGCGACATACAGGACTGGTGTCGGAGATGCGACGCCTGTTCTGCCAAAAAGGGACCAGCACGGAGGATGAGGGCCCCCCTTCAATTACATCAGGTGGGGGCCCCCCTTGAGCGGGTGGCTATGGATATTCTAGGACCGCTGCCCCGCACCCGCCAAGGTAATAAGTATATCCTCGTTGTGATGGACTACTTCACCAAGTGGCCGGAGGCCTACGCCCTCCCCAACCAAGAAGCAGGGGTGGTAGCGCAGGCCTTCGTGGAAGGATTTGTGTGCCGGCATGGGATTCCACAGGAGTTGCACACCGACCAGGGACGAAATTTTGAGAGCAAATTACTAAAAGATGTGTGCAGTCTCCTGTCAATTCGAAAAACCAGGACAACGCCTTTAAGACCTCAATCTGACGGGATGGTGGAAAGATTCAACCGAACTTTAATCCAACAACTGGCACTGTTCACCACCACCCGTCAGGATGACTGGGACGAACATCTCCCTTACTTGCTCATGGCCTACCGAACCAGCCAGCACGGGGCCACCGCATGCAGTCCAGCGTTGCTTATGTATGGGCGGGAGTTACGGGCTCCCGCCGACTTGCTATGCGGTCCCGTGCCAGACACAGTGGTTAACCCGCCGAGGGAGGGGTACGCACGTCACCTAGAGGAAGGCATGGAGCTAGTCCATGCCTTCGCCCGCCGCCAACTCCATCTGGCGGGGGAAAAGATGAAGCGCAGGTACGACGACCGGAGCCAGGGGAGTCAATACGCTCCGGGGATGAAGATTTGGTTCTTTAATCCCCGGAGGCGGAAGGGAAGGTGCCCAAAACTCACCTCCCCCTGGCAAGGCCCAGGAGTCGTCCTGTCGCAAATCTGTGACGTGGTCTTTAAGATCAAAATGGGGCCACGAGCCCTCCCTCGGATCGTCCACGCCGACCGGATAAGACCTTACACCGGCGAGCAGGCGCCCCCGTGGATCGCCTCGGCTTTAGATGCCGAGGCGGGACCCAGTACCTCTGAATAAGGGGGGCTTATTAGTGCCAGAGGACTGGGGGATTGAGGAGCAATAGGCCCGGTGGGTAAGGCTGGCATCCCTGCCACCCTTCCCATGGTGGGGCAAAGGAGCAATAGATTATGGGGTGTATGGCAGTGAAAACTAGCCCGGGTGGGTTAGGTTATATTGTAGGGATCTAGCGAGGATTGACCTTAGGTGACGTTAAGTTTAGTTAGTGACTGATACCTGTAGTGGGGACGCAGGTAGATTAGTGTGGATGATAATGACGTGGGAGCGCAATAGTTTAAAGGGACGACTGGGAAGCGCAAGTTTCAGAAGGGAGTAGTTAGCTGAGATGATGCCGTGTTTGTGAGAATTGAACAGGTGTGATTGCACAGGTGTGCAACTGGACAGGTGTGTGGAGCAGTGTATGAGTAGTGAGTGTTGTGGATCAGCGCGAATGCGCTTGGGGAGAGAAGGGTGCAGGTGGCACCAGGTGTGAGAGCACAGGTGTGCAGGTACAGGTGTGTGGAGAGAGTTGGAGTGAGTGGTACGGAGTGGTGTGCATGGTGCGAAGGTGTGGATGGGGGAAGAGTGGACCCCTTTCACGAGCACCCGGGGCGGGTAGTGTAAGTGTTAGGTAGAGGGTGCAGGTAAATTGTGGTTGGATATTGGCATTTGTGGTGCGGTTGCAGAATGGTGTTGTGAATGGGTGCATTAGTGTTGTGGAAATGGCTGGGCGTGTAGCCTGTTAGTGTGTGTAGTTGGTTGGGCACTCCACCACTGTGAGGATGTCGGCCAGGTGAGGCCGCAGGTGGGCTCTGGGAGCCGGTAGAGTTGTGGATGGGGCCTGAGGATCCCGGGTGTGGATCGGGCAGCCCAGTGCCAGAGAGGGCACGGAGTGGGGAGAGAGCCAGAGGGCCTTCCCCAGGTAGTTAGGTTAGGGTAAGGAGCAGGTAAGCTCGGAGGCAACTGCAGTGGTGGAGGTGTGCAGGTGGGTAGACCCACTGGGAGAGGTACACGCCGCAGCCCAGAAATTGTGCGAGGGCACCGGGAGATGAATCGGGGGAGTGAGACCCCAAATTGAAGAGCACCACAGTTTGGCCAATGGGAATTGGTTTTTTAGAACCCATAGTGTAAGAGGGCCAATGGTTTGGCCGGAGAAAGCCCCCGGGTAGTGTAAAGTTGTTAAAGTCATTTAGGAAATAGTTAGGATTGATGAACCTGTCGCACCATACGCAGCCACTTACCTGTGGTGATGATGATGACTCCACACCTGTGTTTTCTTTGTTTGTGTTGCAGAAATGAGAATTGCTGTTGGATTTGTGAGACGCATCACGACGTGGATGAGACATTGGGGTGATTCCATCTCTCCCTCCCTAGGAGGGACTGATGATGAATTGAAAATGGCAAATTTTGATGAGAGTTGAAAATGGCAAATTTGATTGGTTAGGAGGGAGAGAAGACGAATTTGGTATATGGGAGGAACGGGGAAGACAGTAGGGATGTTTGTGGATTTGTAAAGTAGATGTTTATGGGTAGTGTTGTGTTTTGTTGATACAGTAAGGGGTAAGGGAGGGGCCATGTAGGTTACCTGGTGGGGGGGGCGTACGATAGGAACGTACCTGTCTCACCTGGTTCCCATGTGCCCCCAGTGTGCATCACCTTACATTGCGTGCACTTTTGCGCCCTTACCACCTTACTCACTTGTTTCTTCTTTTGTCTCCCACCTCCGAGGATCTGGCTTTGGGGTAGAGAGAGAGGAGAGAGAGGTGCTGGCTACGCAGTTGTGGGCCTGCACTTTCGCTGTTGGCTGCCTGGATCGATACACCATATGGACCGCAATGTTTGTGGCCACCCACAATGGACCGCAGTTCGTTTGCGGCCAAGCACCACCCGGGGATGGACCTATGGGTCAACGTGGCACCTATGCCATACAGGTGAACCACTTTTAGTTGACACCAAGTGCACCACAAGAAGAGCAAGAGACACCTGCAGGGTTAGGGGTTGTTGAAGTTATTTTTATTCCAATGAACAATGGTGACTGCACCGATTGGTGGTGGGGTGGTGCTCTTGATGCCGGGAAAGGGTGCTCTGCACGTTATTAAAGGCCGTCGGCCACAGAGCACTCGTGGGTTGGTGTATCGATGTTGGCAAGCGCGCTCTCTCTATGCATAACATCTGCATGTGTTCCTCCAAAGACAGGTCCTGGATCGTAGTGTAAATATCAGCGTAGTCTTGTAAATAATGCTCCCTACCGGCTGTATGTTTAGTTTGAGAATTCTTTCCGGATTCGGTTATCCTGTGGGTGTGTTTCTGAGAGGAGAAGGGTGCAACGTCGCAGGGGGACATATTTACTCATTTGTGAATATCTATAAAACTGTCGCACTCAGGGTAGAGTTAATAGTAGAGGGAACTACATTGCGTGCCACACTAAAGTAGGTAAAAATTTATCGGGTCGGGACGCCCCGAGGGTAGAGAAGGGTGCAATGTTGCGAATATGGAATTTGGCCTCCATATCCGCTTGTAAATATTCCCCTATCTTCTCCGATACTCCCCAACTCTCCCCTTACCCCATTCCCTAGTCCCATTGTCTGTAAACAACACCCATTAGAGCCGATCTTCCCCTTCATTCCCCCATTAAATGTCGTGCCCAGGTCCCCCGCACCACACGTAGACAATTATAGGACATCTTGCTAGTTATTCTTAATCTATGTCAGTTAAGGACTTGTTTCCATTAATTATGACTCTTCGTTGCACCAGAATGTGATGATATGGCACCAGTAGGAGTTTAGGACCTTCCCATACCTCCCCGCATCTCTTCCCATCATCTCAAGCTCCAACAACAACCACAACAACAGCGGCTTTGCGTCCTCACTCCGGCTCGGTTGGCCGCCATTGAACATGTGCTCGACGGGGTTACCCAGAAGGGGGCTCCCTGTCGGCCCCTCGTCAAGGGCGGAGCCGGTAACCCCCGCACCCAATGAGAAGCCATGGGCCGATGCCATATGGGGCGGAGCTAACGAGCGAGGGCGTGACTCCCCGCCGGATATACGCGGCCCCGCGCCGGACGTGACGTCAGATGCGCCCCGAGCTTGGAAGGACAAGACGCCACCCTCCCGAGCGCTGAGCGACCTCCCCGGCATCTCCACCAAAGTCGCGACCCACGAGCGCTGAGCGACCTCCCCGCATCTGCTGGACACCACCGTACGCGATTCTGTCCCTGAGCCAGGTGCACCTGAGCCATCGACTGCCGCTTTCCTGGCCATCAAACCCCGTGTGAGTGAGCCTTGTCCCGTTTATCTGTGGTCTGTCTAGGGTTAATATAAGAGTGTGTTTAAGTGCCCACCTTCCTATGTTTCCCTCTTGTCCCTGTAATCTAACCTTTTCCGCCTTAATATAACCTCCTCCGGAGGTCTTGAGAACTGAACCCCTGGTGTCGTATTGTGTGATTGTAATCCAGCCGTGTGTCTTCTTTTTCTTTCCTATTGAGCCAGCATAGCGCGGCTTCGTCGACGTTCGAGTACAATCGGGTAACTTGTACGGATACGGCGGCCATCCCGCTCGGCCCACCATACCATCAAAGTCGTATCTGTAACAATATATATATATATATATATATATATATATATATATATATATATATTTGTGCAGCGTCTGTCCTGTCCTGTGTTGTCACTGAACTACTTTCTCAAACTTTTGTGAAATCGTACCAAACTTCTGGAATGCACATATCTCTCCGGTCGGTATGTCCGAAGGGTATTTTGTTTGAAAATTTTTCCAAATTAATTAATTAATTTTTTTGGGGAATTTTTTTTTCCAACTTCAATTGTATCGACGCTTGGTGAGGCGAGCGTAGCGAGCCGAGCCAAGCTAGTATATATATATATATATGTATATATAAGAAAACAAACGACAAAATAAGAATAACCAAAGCTTTTCGTGCTGTACTCCTCAAGGTAATTCACAGCAAGAGAAAGAGGAAGTCAAAGGCCCGCTCCCGTTGATTGTGGCCGTGGCCTTGTTTGCCGGTGGCCTTGTGGCCTTGTTTGCCGCTGTGGTCTTGATTAGCGGCTGCAGTCGTTTGCCGCTGCGTTTGCCGCTGCGTTTGCCGCTGCGTTTGCCGCTTTGCCTCCTCGACCTTGGCCTCGTACTCGTCCCTTCGCTCCTGCCTGGCATGGCTCTGAAGTACTCCGCCGCAAGGCTTCTTCTGCTCAATACCCGCTCCACCCCATCATGCATCTCTGCCATCAAATCAAATGGACTCCTCCGACGACCCAGGTACATTCACCGTGGCTCCGGTCGCAAGTTTGTTTATTTGCAATCAGGTCACTCCATCCCCGTCCTCTGGTCGGCTCAGCGCACTCTCACTCTTCGTCCCAGCGCACCTGGTCACAGCAACCCACACGATCGCACCTCTTGCCTACGAACCCTGGCTAAATCACCTGAATTCATCCCTGCTGTTCAAAACAACATCGAGCTCACCCTGTTCAACACCCGGTCCCTCAACAATAAATGCCTCATCCTGAACGAATACATCCTGGATAACAAACTGGACTTTCTCTGTCTCACCGAAACCTGGCAACAACCTCTGGACTACTACACACTCAACCTCACCACACCCAATGGATATTCCTACGTCAATAAACCACGCTCGGAGGGCCGAGGTGGTGGAATTGCCGTTATCCACCGTCAAGACATCAAGACCAACCTCATCTCCATCTCATCTGCTCCATCATTTGAACACCTGGCTTTAAAACTCTCTGGTCACACGCAGTCAGTCATGGCTGTCGTCTACCGCCCTCCCAAACCACACCCATCATTCCTGTCTGACTTCTCCTACTTTCTGACCCAGCTATGTTCCCTCTCCCCCTCAATCCTCCTCCTTGGTGATTTCAATATCCACATGGACTCCACTGACTCCACAATAACCACTGACTTCACTGATTTACTCACCTGCTTTAACCTCACTCAACATGTCGACTTTCCTACCCATATCCGTGGTCACATTTTGGACCTTGTCTGCTCCACTGGATTAAATTTGCACCATCTCTATGGCTCCGACCTCACCCTCTCTGACCACTTAGCCATCACTCTGACCATCAACATCCCCGCCCCAACACCAAGGCATTATCGCACAATCAACTTCCGTAAGCTAAACGCTCTTTCACCTACCTCATTCTCATCCACCCTCTCTGAAAAAATGTCCACTTCTCCCTTCATTGACCTCCACACCCCTTCCGACCTCACTGACTACTACAACCACACTCTCTCCTCCTGCCTTGACCAGCTTGCGCCTGTAAAAACCAAAACAGTTTCTTTCACCCATTCTGCTCCCTGGTTTACCCCTGAACTCCACCTGATGAAAACTCGTGCTCGCCAACTTGAAAGACTCCGCAATAAAACGGGTCTCACAGTTCACTCCCAAGCCTACAAGGACCACATACAACACTACAAAGATGCCCTCTCCCGCGCCCGCTCTGCCTACTACTCTCAAATTATCCACTCTGGCTCCGGAAACCCAAAAGCACTCTTCTCGACAATAAACAAACTCCTCCGCCCCCTGAACACCACCACCCAGTCATTCACAGTAGACAACTGCATCTCCTTCCTCTCTTTCTTCCAACGCAAAATTGACAACATCTACAACAGCTTGACCACCGCCGCACCCGCTCCCCCTCCAACCACCTGCCCCCCCTTGTCCTGCCATCCCCTGTCTCGGTTCTCCCCAATCTCTCCTACTGACCTCTCTGAACTCCTCATAGGAATGAAAACTGCCACCTGCACTCTTGACCCCATCCCCTCCAGCTTTGTCAAAGCCTCCCTCCCTGCTCTCTCTCCACTTATCATTGCAACAATAAACTCCTCCCTGTCTACAGGCATCGTCCCACCTTCCCTCAAAATTGCTGCTGTTACCCCCATTCTAAAAAAACCTGGTCTAAACCCTGACACCCTAAACAACTTCAGACCCATCTCCAACCTACCCTTTCTGTCAAAAGTTTTGGAACGCGCTGTAGCCACTCAACTCAAACATCATCTCTCTGCCAATAACTTGTATGAAACATTCCAATCCGGATTCCGCTCCAACCACAGTACTGAAACTGCTCTCCTCAAAATCACCAACGACCTTCTCCTCTCCTCTGACGCTGGCAACCTCAACATTCTCGTCCTCCTCGACCTCAGCGCTGCCTTTGACACCATCGATCACACTATCCTCCTCACCCGACTTGAATCCACCTTTAACGTCACCGGCACTGCCCTCTCTTGGATTAAATCATACCTCTCTGACAGATGCCAGTTCATCTCCATCAATAACTGCAAATCCCCCACTGCTCCCCTCCCCCAAGGTGTCCCCCAAGGTTCAGTTCTTGGCCCCCTCCTCTTCATCCTTTACCTGTCCCCGCTCGATCACTTAATCCGCCGTCATGGTCTCCAATTCCACTGC
Organism: Myxine glutinosa; assembly: GCF_964187855.1. Taxonomy (NCBI): domain Eukaryota; kingdom Metazoa; phylum Chordata; class Myxini; order Myxiniformes; family Myxinidae; genus Myxine; species Myxine glutinosa. The sequence continues at coordinate 79,559,215 of NC_136272.1, forward strand.
TTCGCCGATGACATCCAGCTTTTCATCTCCACCAAGTCCGTCTCCACCGACACCCACTCTATCCTGACAAACTGCATCACTGAAATAAAATCCTGGCTTCAAATCAACTTCCTCAAGCTTAACTGTGATAAATCTGAAATAATCATCATTGGCCCAAAAACGCTCACAAAATCCACCCATAACTTTGCCCTCAACATCGACGGTATCCCAGTATCCACCTCCCCTCACATCCGGAATCTTGGCGTCATCTTTGACCAAACCCTTTCCTTCGACAAATACACTAAACAGATCACAAAGTCAGCCTTCTTTCACCTGAAAAACATTGCCCGTCTCCGCTCATCCCTCTCCTCCACGGCTGCAGAAACCCTCATCCACGCCTTCATCACCTCCCGTCTGGACTACTGCAATAGCCTCCTCTATGGTTCACCCTCAAAAATCACCAATAAACTCCAATACATTCAGAACTCCGCTGCCCGTCTACTCACTCATTCCCGGACCCGTGACCACATCACCCCCGTCCTTTACAAGCTTCACTGGCTCCCCATCCCCCAGAGAATCCAGTACAAAATCCTCCTCTTGACATACAAAGCCCTCCATAACCTGGCCCCATCCTACCTGGCTGACCTCCTCTCCAGACACACTCCCACCCGCAACCTCCGCTCTGCTGGTACCAACCTCCTGACCCCCTCCATCCGGACCAAATTCAGATCCTGGGGGGACAGGGCCTTCTCCATCGCTGCTCCCACCCTCTGGAACTCACTACCTCACACCATCAGAGACTCCTCCTCACTCACCACATTCAAAACATCACTAAAGACCCACCTGTTCAACGCTGCATTCAACATTCAACCCACAGCATTTAACCCCTGACTATCTCTTCTCCTTCTCCCTCCTTTTGCTTTAAATATTTCCCTATTGATTCTTGTCTTGTCTTTTTGATTCTTGTCTTATATATATGCCGTATATCGCTGCTGTTTGTTTTCTTGATTCTTGTCTTTTTGCAATTGTTGTTTTCATGTATTGTTATGCATTATGTTTTCCACTCTGTCAAAGCGCCTTTGGGCTTCTGGAAAAGCGCTATACAAAATAAATGAATTATTATTATTATTAAAGATCATGCATATATAAGCATGTCTATGTAAGAGCAACACCAATTGGTTCATCAGACATCACGCAAATGGTAATCTGAACACCTATTGGTTGACTTGGTCACCACTATCACTGGCTCTGATTGGCTGGAGCAGAGTTGAGAACAACGACTCACCATTTGCACCAATACCTTGGAGGGATGGGGAATGGGGTACCCCCAAAGCCAAGGGACTAAACATCATCATCAGAATATGGGGTCCATGGAATGGATGAAGGTTGCTTCCAACATACGTAGATGTAATGTAGTCTGACCTCGGCTCAATATCTTGAGCATATCTGCATTGCACTGGTCTGCACAGCCAGTGTTGGCAACTAAATGCCGTGAAATGGCAAGATAATAAGCAGAAAATGGCCTACGGTCTTGAACCTTGCATCGGTTGAGTCCTCACTCCCATGTCCTTTCCTCGAATCACCAGGGGGGCAACATGCTGTTTGGTACGATCAACCAACCTTTGGGTTGTACGGCCCACGTACCGAGCTTCACATCGGCACTTAACCTCATATATAATATTGCTGATTTGTGAGGTAGACAGCACATCTTTGTTAACTGACGCAGCCTGGTTGGACAATGGGCCCAGATTATACCCGTGCCCAACTGCCCATGTTCTCAAATCCTGCTCTGCCATTCTTGCTTCCCCTCTACAAGGAAGTGAACAAACATCACTCACATCCACAATAAGGGTGTAAAACAGACATTACCAACTATAGGGCACTGATCTTGCAGAGCCATCAAATCCATCATTGTTTCTGATGTCATCTTTCCTGTTTTCTAACAGAACAATCTCTATCAATTGGATTCCGTTCAAATCAATCAACTCTGGACAGGCTTCTGCTCCTCCCTCAGCAATGGTTGGAGGCCCTCAATCTCAAACAAGGTGTTAGAACTGTTTCCCTGGACATATCTGAGCATTTGACAAAGTTTGGAATTCTGCCTAGCTTGCCAATCTCTCCATCTGTAGCATAGAAGGTTGCTTTAGTTCCTGCATTCCTGACTTCTGCCACCCATGCAGTTAACATGTTGCCATAAATGGAACCCTCGTCCCTTCCCAGTGGAGGCTGGAGCAACCCGAAGCAGTGTTTTATGTCCAGTCTTATTCCTCATATATATATAAATGACCTCTCCAATGCTCTGGAAAACAATTTCTTCCTTTTTACAGATGACTCTACATTATGCCATACAGTACTAGGCAGACAGCAGCCGCATCTCTCCCTGTTGACCTGGAAATTATTAAATGCTGGTCTAATAAATGGAACATGTTCTTCAATCCTGGGAAAATGTCACAGTATCACCCTGGAAGGATCTGACATTCGTTTATCAACTGACTCCTCTTCATCAGTTTAGAATCTCATGCCTCCAGCTATCCTGTCCATAAATCTTCTGTCCCTGCCACAGCTTCCCTTTTACCCTTGGGAAGCAAACGACATAAAAGGAAACTGATAATCACTGCAGGGTAATTCCTTAAGAGTGAATCTATTATGTTTTGGTGCTTTAGACACAAGTGAGGTCAACACCAGGCTCACCTGAGGACCAATTTTCAGGTCACCCTCCAAAAAAAGTGAGAGTTTGGTTAATTCCATTACTGGTAACTCTTCCTCTTTGATTACGCACATGACTTGCAAAGACTGGATACCAAAGCTCTGCCTTTGCGGAAAGGACCAAAGTCTCAACCCTCTCTCTTCTTGTACGCATTGGATACCTTAACCCCTTACCCCCACTTACAATGAAAATGCCATCCAGCACATGATCTTTCTCATTATCAATGTGGAGAAGCTTTTTGGCAATCTTGACTTGACCAGGACTATTTGACCAAAAGGCATCAGTGCTTTAATGAACAAGAAATATTCATTTTTTTTGCATCTACTCCTCTGTCTCTGCTCTTCTCCAAGACTAATTGGGCCACTTTTCTGCATCATGTAATGGTGCCAATACAACTGCATTTTTTTTTCAAGGTTCCAAAAGTGACCCATTTAAAGGTCAGCCTTTCCCCAAAATAAAGTAATGGAAGTGATCACTGCAGCACACCTCGAGGCTTGTACAACCCTCTTCTCCAACTCTCTGCTCTGGTATTCAGTTTGGCTTCCAAATAAGTCATTCCACCCTGGATATGCTGAGTCTGTGATATCAACACATCGATGGATGCTCTCATAGCCACCACACCCACTCCACCCCCACCTATGATACCATCCTGGACTGGTATTCAGATGATCACAATCAGTGGGTTCCCTTGGATGGCAATATCTTCCAAGTTCTACATCTGAAGGTCGATGTTACTCATGGTAGCACTGGTGGTGGCAGAGAAAAAGCGTACTCACGTTCTGTGCGGACAAAGAGACAGACAAACAAACAAACGGACCCAAATGCAATACCCTCTCCTCTGGCGAGGGTAATAACAAAAACAATGATAACATTGTAACAAAGCATATATAAATTAATACTAATAATATTCCCAATTATAATATTAGTATGAATTGGCAATAACAACAACAAACATATAATCCCCCTCATTTCCCTCCCTCCCCACCTCCCCAGACTGAGCACATCTGGGCTTGGTGAAAGGTAAGCTAATGCGTAAGCAGTGCAGCAGGCTGGTATGTTACAAGGTCGTGAAGACCATCGGAAATTTGGTCCAATGGACTGGAAATTTGGTCCCACTAGTTCATCTAAATGGGGCATTATTGGTGAATTATTGGTGGAGGTGAATACCTTTTTTAGCCAATGCATTTGACATAAAATCCCCACCAATAATGGAATACTCTGCAAGTCTCCTGGCACACGATGAGAATGGTAGATTTAGTCAGTTGTGCATATTCCTGCTGAGCTATACTGTTTTCTTGAAGACTTTTTAACATCAATCTGAAACTGATAGAGATTTTACATAGATCACAAAGAGGACAGAAACATTAACGGACATCAGAGTACTTTCACACGAATTACCCTGACATTACTCAACAGCAGAAAAAATAGAGTGTACGGTATGTGAACCTGCAGGGTTCTTTACATGATGATGAATTTGGGATTCAGATGGGAACACAAAAACCAACAAAACTTTCTCATTATGGCATTAACATACATTTGGATCATATGAACCACAGAGTAAACTCTTCTTCCAACTTTCACACAATTCCTCTTACTTACCAACCAGTACAAAGAAAAAAGAACTGTTCAAAGATGGTGAAATCTCGTGTCTAAATAAAGTAACCTGAGAGCAGACTCGGGAAGTGATTTGAGGCAAACGCACAACTTGGGTGAGGAGAGAATGTAGATGAAGTAGGCCATGCCAATACTGACTACATTCACTGTAGTACCTAAGCTATTAAATGCACATCATTGCCACATCCCTCCTCAATTCATAAAATTACACTCATAATAATTACATTATGCAAATCTGTGCTTATACTACGACTCTACTCATAATTACACTACAAATTTAGAGCACTACTCGGATCAAGCAATCTACGAGGATGAAGCCCGGGGTGGTATCAAATTAAAATTACATGAAGAAATGAAGCCACAAATTAAAAAAGAAAATGCAAAACCTAAATGATTACCATGTAACCAATTTCAGTTGAAAGATATACCTTGCATGATAGGTTGGGTGCCATGTGGAGCTTGGCGGCACTGAAGAGATGCGCATTTCTTCCTTGTCACTATGACAATCTTCAAACTTGGTGAAATGCCAGGAATGAGGTCGTTTAGCAATGTCAGCCCGCCTGTGCATGGTGGGGGGGAGAGGAGGGCAAACAGTACTTAAGAGAACTATTGATAAGCAGATATACATTTATTGAGGGTGATATGCTTGTTTCCCATTATGTTGGAGTCAGCAGCTCAGAGTGTGGACTCTTGGACGAAGTCCTTCAAGAACCGGCTGGCCAAACGACATTCAACTTAAGTTAGTCGGAATCTAGCTGGAACTTGCATCACTCTCTGCTGATCTAGAGTTCATTAGATGCTGGTCTGATGAATGAAACTTGTCCTTCATTGTTGGAAAATCTCACCGTCTCATCCTGTCACTCCAGAATGATCATCAAAAGCTGATATTTAGACACAACAGTGACCAAGTGATTTAGCTGTAAAGGCTATTTTTGATTTATTGATAAATGAATCGATTAATTATTTAATTATTCCATGAATGACATGATTAATTTTTTTAAAGTTACAGATTTGGATGAAACGGTGGCGGTTTAGGTATTCTATTAGCCAATCGATTGATTATTTAAATATTTTATGATTTTAATTCATTTATTTTCATTATTAATCATTTATTTATTTTCTTTCTCATCTGGGCAATACCTCAGGGAACTTTTGAGCTTGGAAGCTGATATTTGGACACGACAGTGACCAAGTGATGTGGTTATAAAGGATATTTTTGATTTATTGATTAATCAATTAATCAATTCATTATTTATTGATTAATCAATTCATTATTTATTTTTTTCGATTCATGACAATTATCAAAAAGTTACAGCTTCGGATGAAGCACCAGTGCTTTAGGTATGCTATTAGCCAATTGATGAAGAAAATATTGCATGATCAATATTTATTGATTTATTTTTTTTGTATACAAGATCTCACATCTTTTTTTTTTCTTTTTTTTTTTTTAATGCAATTAATCAATCAATTATTGTACACCTCTCCCTCCCAATACAATCTCTATGAGCTGCACGGTGGGATTGCCGGGCGCCGAAGTGCCTCGGCAATGCCGCGCTGGAGGATATCTATTTATTTGGCATGGGGGCGGTGTACTTTGAATGTATCTGTACTTATTTCTGATATATTTTCTTTATACACTTACAATTTATATTCCTTGCTATTCACTCCGTAACCCTCAACATATAGCTGCCCTAAAGCTGCGTTCACAGATGCATAAAGATACATCTTGATACTTTTAATTCTACAACGATGCATTCAAATTCAACAGAAGTTGTAAATTTATTGATGGCAAATGCCAAGGACAACAGAAAACCAAAAGAAGCATAAATTACAACAGCTAATTTCTGAACACTGAAAATCTGCAGCAACAGAAATAAATTACAACACTGGGTGCATAAAAGTCAACAAGAGAATGTCGAAAGGTGCTTGAGCAGACAGATATGATGTCCTGAAAAGTGAGTAAACAGTAATACAAAAAATATATATCAGGCTGATGATAAACAAGACTTTTACCTCATGGAGTTCTGTAAAACCTTGGAAAGCATTCTCCGTGCTGACACCGCAGCCCTGCCATAAGGGCCTATTGAGGGTGATGTATCCACCATACTGAGTTTAGATCTTAACAGCAATGAAGAGTGGACAGAGCAGGACAGAAGTGGATTGCAGAAAAACAGCAATAGCAGCTGTTCTACTGCAGGGCAGTGGTCAAGATTATGGTACAAAACTTTATACTGCAAACGTGCGCGCGTGCGACGCATCCTATCCGGTTTACTCCCAACAGACACGCAAAGCCATTTAGAAGGAACACATCCCTTTTTCCCCAGAGCAAGAATTTGTGAAAACCCTTTTTGTAAGCAACAATGAAACTTTTATAGAGAGTAACAGATTTAGTATTTAAAATACATCATGTCCATGAATCATGGTAAAAACAAATTCTTCTTAAAGCATTAGGAAAAACTTGACAAGTAAACATTACATTGTAAAATATCACTGCTAAATATAGTTTGCATTTCACACTGAAGACCCCAGTGATGCTTAATATATACAAAATCGCCATTACCTTTACCCCCACCATGGCCGGCTCCCACTCATTCTCGGAAATAATATGAAAAACAACAAAAACAACACGCACACACACGCACACACACACACACACACACACACACACACACACACACACACACACACACACACACACACACACACACACACACACACACACACACACACACACACACACACACACTAGTGGAGATCAGACACTATTACTGCAGTGGGTACCAGGAAGCAAGTGGCCACACCACCATATGTGATTGCTGCATGCATCCTGACCAACAGGAAATGCCTGCCAGACATCGACCTGTCTGTGGTTAACAAAACAGTTCTGGGAGCAGCCAGGAACAATTTTAATGAAAAAGGCTCTTCTGGCTAAACAGTTGCATAGGCTCCACCTAGTACGCACATGAGCTTAGCAGAGCTTCTGCTCCACACTGACGAGGGCCAACAAGTCCAAAACATGTCCATGGATGTTCCTTTTCCAAGGTGAACTGGCCTATAAAATTTAGAATTCAATTCTCTTTCCAGTATTGGCTGCAGAATAATCCTATGGAGATGGAGGGAGCTGTAGCTCTGCTCAGTAACTCTCAGAGATGTTGCCAATGTGTCACACCTCCATGTCGATACTGTAAAGTTGGTGGGGTGAATGTGAGCTTACAAATCTGAGTGGGGTGATGGTTCATACCTTGAAACAAGCACTTACCACTGTCAAGGACAAGGTACACAAGACTACACAAATTACACAGGACTGCAAAGGTGTAGTACACACTATCCCATGTGTATGTGTGGCAGAGTACAAAAGAGAGACCAGAAGGACCCTGGGCCAGCACATCAAAGAACACCGCAATGCCTTTTAATGTAACCACCCAGAAAGATCAGCTATTGTGAAACATGGGTTGAGGGCTGGCCATATTCCTCTTTGGGATAAGGTGAACATTCTGGCTACATCCCCAAATCGTACCAAGAGGCATACACTGGAGGCGTGTCACACTTGACAAACTAGGTCACATCTGTCGGAGGCGATCGTAACCTTGGCACAGGCATATACATCTCATACATCAACACACTGAGATGCCCTGGCAGGGGGAGAATGGCTGAGACGCAGTGGGGCGTGATGGCTCTCATTGGAGCATTGAAACACGGACAGTGCGGTGGTAAAATGTAACTTGTGTACCTCTTTAATGGATGTGAGAAAGTTACAACACATCATGGGGTTTAGCATGAGATCACGTGATCTTGCATTAGCAGCTTGTTCATTGGTCGAATGAGCAGCCACCCAGATATGAAAGGGAGAAGAATAACGGGAAAATAATTTGCTCTTGGGAAAGGTTAGTGAAGGTACAGCTTGCTGTATTGCTGGTTGAAAAGTTGAGCCATTCTGTTAAACTACACACACACAACTACACACACACACAACTACACACACAACTACACACACAACTACACACACAACTACACACACAACTACACACACAACTACACACACACACACACACACACACACACACACACACACACACACACACACACACAAAGTCTACACCCACTTTCAAAATTTTCACCTTTTGTTGCCTTATAGCCTGGAATTAAAATGCATTAAATCAGACTTTTTGTACACCGCTCCTTTCCTATTCCTTCTCTAGGCGCTGCATAACGTCATTGCCGGGCACCAAAGAGGGCCCGCAAATGACGCACGCTGAAAGGGAGTACTCAGTTTTCACTCCGGTTTCGGTTTCTTGTTTGTTGTGCACCTCTCCTTTCCGAGTCTATCTCCAGCTGCTGCATGACATCATTGCCGGGCACCGAAGGGAGTACTCTGTTTTCACCCCGGTTTCTTGTTGTACACCGCTCCTTTCCTATGCCATCTCCAGGCGCTGCATGACGTCATTGCCGGGCACCGAAGGGGGCCTGGGAATGACGCACACTGAAAGGGAGACTCAGTTTTCACTCCGGTTTCTTGTTTTCTTGTTTGTTTGTTTTCTTGTTTGTTTATCCGGGCGATATCTCAGCCATCCTTTGAGCTGGAAAGCTGAAATTTCGGCACAATATTCGGCATCAAAAGGTCAAAGGTCAACTCTAGATCAAACGTCTAAAATCATCAATTTTCATCTAAAGATCGTCACTAAAATCGTCACTTTTCATCCTGTTAACATCCTAATATATATATTTATATACACACATATACATGCATGTAACCATATACTTATTAGCTCCATTATATTAAAAACAAAGATGAAGATGTATATATTCTTACTCATTATATACTCGTATTATGAATGTGTATTAAAAAAAATACAAAAACAAAAGGTTGCCATGCCTTGGAGGATTGATCTAATTTGTCGAGAGTTTCAAATGCCCTTTGTATCATTAAACTAATATTGCCGTTTTAGCACTTGAAGAGAAAAAGTAAAACAACAAAGGTTGACAAAGACTTTGTATTTAATCATTGCAAAGACAACTGCATTATCCAAGCTCTAACTTTGTCATACAATTAATGAGCTCTAACTCCAATGCCAAGCTCTAACTCCAATGTTTAAAGAGCCAGAAATACAAGTTGCAACATGCCGACTTTGGAATGTTGGGTGGGGAAATGGCTGGAAAATGAGAGGGGGAAAGGGAGGGAGGGAAATCAGGGAGGAAGATCTAGGAAAATTAAGAGAGGAAGGAAGTGTGTGTGTGTACACACACCCAGATATCGAGATATCTCCTGAAATTATTCCCTCGATCTGAGAAACCAATTAAATTGCCAAAATGGTTGTTGCACAACATTGATGCTGATTAATGCTTACTTTTACTCATTCAACTTTCCATTAGACACAACTGAAAAAATAAATTGAAGATCCTTTACTTCCTGATATTTCGCTCTTTAAAGGTAAACATCATTACAGTTGTGAGTGAAATGACGAAACTTGGCTATTAGTTAGACTTTGTTTGCTTTGAATGGTGGAACAAAAGTTAGATAAAACAAACATGCGCTGACTGATGTAGGGATCAGAAAACTCACCAAACATGCTGCGTATTGGATGCATATGATTTTTCTGGGCAATGACGTTCGTTGTCATCGTAATATTTTTTAGATGAATAACAGACCCTTAAAAAATAGTTCCGTGATTGATATTTTTTCTTACTTTATGTTCCTTTTCCCAACAGAAAAAGGTTATTCATGATGAAGTTGAAATCAAAGGGATGCTCTTTTGGTGAGTGTCAATTTTCATGTTAAGGACTGCTGCAAACTTTTTTTAAATTGCACTCAATCTAACAACCAATTAAGGCATTAGTCACATATGATGCTGCCACCGCACGGTTCTGCGGTCTGCGGTTTGTAGATGGGATTTTTTACAAATCGTACGGCTTTGCGGGCTGCGGCAGCAGTGTTCACAAATGTTACGGGGTCCGCACGGCAATCGTAAAAGTCATGAAATCAAAATGCGTGAGGAGACCGCAAGGCGAACCGCGAGGCGCCCTCACGGCGACCGCAAGGCGCCCGCACGGTTGTTGCGGTTGTCACGGTTGCCGTTAGGCCATCGTACGGCAGCACTAAAGTCACTGCACGGCTGCCGTACGATATTTAGAACATCGTACGGCCATCTCACGGAGGCCGCAAGACCTTGCGATACTACATGCGGTGGGGTTGCGGCCTATGGCCTAGCGATTTCCCAAAAAAAGTTTAATGTCAAATTTAAAAAATCGTAAGCCACTGCGACGAGCAAAAAACCTTGAGATCGCCTCACGGCTACCGCAATTTTGGGGACTTAGGGCCGCCGCCAACACGCCGCAGGCCATTTGTGACCGAGGCATAAGTTAAGCAAGTTTATAAGGGAGCATCAACATTGTATGGACAGGTAAAAGGAAAGTTTAGGGAGGGGAGGTGTTTGTTTGTGGCACAGTGCCAACACCGTAGCTTTTGTTCTTCCAATTCTGGTTCATTGCAGAATGACAAATCAATACAAAAGCTTCATATTAAAAACATCCACAATCCATATAAACCGTGAAATGAAAAAAAAAACCAAGCTATTGCATTTGTACAAAATATACACAACATAAAAAATAGTGATATGAATACCTCAATGGATATGCCTCTGCCCATATTAGACGTCAATCCACTGATGTTTGCTTTCAGTTAAAGGTCTCTGTTGAGGCTCAACAACAACAACAACAACAACAACTCCCACGGTTGAGATTCAGCAAACAACAACAACTCAGGCCTGGGGCGGAAGTGCCTTTTTTCTGTCTGCCATTTTGCGTGCGAGCCCGCAAACCGCCATTTTCTCCGTTTGTATCTTCTTTTGAGTATTCGCTCATTCTGCGGGTGTGAACAGTTAACACTTGGGACGTTATTATCCTACTGTGAAAATGCCTCTCCATAACGTTTTAATCATTGACATTCTTCATGGTTGTTTATTTGTGATTTGTTGCTAGATAGTTCCATATTGCTTGCATGAATTAATACATTTTCTGTATGATTTGTTCATTCCAGAACAAAACAACATTCTTTGGCAAGGTTGTCGTCACGTTCTTGTGCATACGCCCGCCGACGTGGTACAGGTCACCAAGCGCCCGTACAGTCACATTAAAAGTTAAAGGTCACGTGACAGAGAGCACGAGAGATAAACTAGATAAGTCGAATTGAGACAACATTAGATGACGCTAACTTCACCTGTTTAACCCAAAATCCATTCCGTTCATCTTTGTACAACAGTTAAACCCGATGAAAGTTGGGGGGGGGGGGGGGGAGGGGGTAGGGAGGGAGAGGGGAAGGGGGTGGGTGTCATTGCCCTGGGGCCCTGTCAAGAGGCCCACAGGCCCGAGCTTCTCCCGTAAATTATTTTTTTTGAACACAACAGTGAAACCCCTCGAAGTAGAGGTCCAGAGATATGGCTTTTTTGAAGGGCCAATGCTGATAGCGATATTTAGATAGCATGGTGGTCGATGCCTGATATAATGCCGATACATGCATCTGATTAAACAATTTAATTTAAAAATGACAATTATACAGAATTGTTGAATTTAAATTAACAAATTTAACAATAAATTATTCACTCAAAACACAAAAAAGTAATGTGCAGCAGCATTTCTTTGCAGTTAGTCTGCTTCTTATCTTTTTAAATGAGAAAATGTATAAAAGCAAAGCGAAAAAGTTGGGAAAAACTTTGGAGAATATTTGAAAATAAGTTTTGAGGCACTTGTGTGACTAGCAGCATTTTCTTCAATAAGACTACACTCCACATCTTATAATACTAAAATACGCAATTTGGTGTCTGTCTGACTACGATACATTCAGTCATTAATAACCCAATCTCAATCAAACTTAACAGGAGAGGATCAAGGATCACACGATGGAGTTTATAGCGACTTCATTTCCCCCCCTTCCCCAACTGGGATCTCTGCAATGGGTGAACTCCGTGTTAAGGTGTATAAATAACTTATCGTGCTGTTTTTACAAGGCCGCTATCCCCCTTCCACAAGTAGTGTTTCCTCCTTGGAAAAAAATACCATGCTAAGGCTTATCGCAGCGTTTTCCCCAAGGCCATTTCTAATAACAAAAGTAATAACAACAATAAAGTTAATAGCATAATAATGTTATTACAAAACAATACCCCTCCCCCAAGGGTTTGTGTGATGTGCGAGGTGATATCACTATTGGTGAAATATTTTTTCTTTTTGTCTTTCAGTTTATGACCATGGATCACCACCATCAATCAGGGGCGCAGAAAAGAAAGGACCGTGAGAGAAAAAAACGTGGCTCAGAGAGAAAACCCTTGAAAGTTTGGGCTTCTCGACCAAAGTGAATGTGACTCAGACTGATGTATGTGATGAAGAGGTTGCTTATACAGCGACAAATCAAATTGCTGATATAAAGACTGAAAGTGATATCTGCATACCTGTCATTGAACACACATAATCAGGAAGTATCGTCTCAGCGCAGCCAGCAAAACAGAAGGATATCACAGAAAATAAACCAGTGGATTTTGATGTCACTTCTTCCAAACTGAAAACCATGCACCTGCTCAGAGGAGGCAGCTCGTTGAGGCCTGAAAGTTATCCTTCACAGTTTCCTGATGATGTGGTTGGGCGTTTATTTCCCATTTGCCTCCTTCATACTAAATTAACAAATGACGAAAATGTAACCCGTGATTGGCTTGTCTGGAGCAAAAGCAAGCACGCATTGTTTTGCTTTCCTTGCCGTTTTTTTTCAGTAAGCTCCTGACGCCATGTGGATAAACTCGAACTTAAACTTCAAGCTACTCCTTTAGAGAGAAATGTAAAGCTGCATGAAAGATTCCTGAACACCAAAACAGTAGTAGCCACAAAATGTGTTGCATTGAATGGTGTATCTTGGAGAAACTCCTCACGTGTGACTCTGCCGAGGACCAGCTACTCCTGCAGAGCAGAGTCTGGCAGCACATTGGAAACAAATAGTACGCAGAATTCTAGATATGACATTGTTCATGGGAGAAAGAGGCTTGGCATTTAGAGGGAAAAGTCATCTTTTCTCATAGGGGATCTAAGATCTAATTGGGGATCGAAGAGATGGTAATTTTCTTGGCATTTTGGAGTTGATCAGCCATTATGATCCAATCCTTAAAGAACATCTCAACAAAGTAAAGGAATCTCAAATCACACATCACCCATTGCAAGTTCATTACCTGTACCCAGGAAGTCAAAACGACTTAATATGGTGTTGCGCTAAAAATGTAACAAATGTTATCCGAAACAAACAATATACCGCAAAGTACTATTCTCCAATTGTTGATGCCACAACTGATTCAGCGCATGCAGAACAACCTGTCTATTCTGCGCTATGTTCATTTGAATGATGAAAATACGAACTATGAGATTCAAGAGCCTTGAGTTTGTGGATTGCAATGAAAAAAACAGGCAAAGTGATTGCAGGACTGATCTGTGATACCCTCAGGAAGCACAATATACCAGACTGCCGTGGCCAAGGGTTCGCCGATGGAAGCAACATGAGTGGCTCCTACAAAGGTGCTCAAGTTCATATTCGGAACGACAACCCACGAGCCACATACTCAAACTATACTTGTCATAGCTTAAATCTGTGTGGTGTTCATGCCGGCCGCTGAATGTTCTCCAGACAGGATTACGTTCTTTGGAGTTGTTCAAAAACTCTACAATATGTTCAGCTCTAGCCCGAAAAGATGGGAAATTTTAAAGGAAAACATTGGCTGCTCTCTTCACAGCATGTCAGACACACGTTGGTCTGCCTGGGTAAACAGTGTTGAGGATTTTGCAGTTGATTTGAATCCAAGAGTAGACACTCTATTGGATCTAAATGGCATTCAGACTACGTGAATTTGTTTTAGTGTGTCATCATGGCTTCCACTTGGCTTAAAGTCCTCACGACAATCAACTTCAGGAACACAGTTCTGCAAGCCAGAGATGCAACGTTGGATGTAGAGGTTGAGAATATAAAATGCAGTTTTGAAAGACGAAGCTTGTTGCTGAGTGCATTGGTATGGCAACCTCATTGGTGCTGCCAGAGAAAAGACGAAAACAGAGGAAGTGGTTTGCAGATGAGGCAATGAGCAAAGAGGTGGAGATTCCAATCCAGAAGCGTCAAGATTCCAAGCTTCAAGTTTCCTATGCTCTTCTGGACTGTCATCGGAAACATGTTCAGGCATTATGAGGCAGCCAGTGAACTACAGGTGACATTTGGTCTCATGCTTTAAAGCCTCAGACACACCACAGGAAGAAAAAAAAACCAGAGAGATATTGACAGGACAGGGGAATACCTAATTACGGCCTGTACAGGCACCTCCAGTCCAACCGGAAGATGGGAACAGCCAGAGGCAGGCAAGGACCATGATTCTACAGGTCAGCATTAGAGCTGGCTTGAGCTGCTATAGCAACTTTCAGGAAGATCAGGAATGGATGGGCTGGTGGGAGGTACAGGCTCCCCCGCCTCCACAAGAGCTCTCCTACTACATGTCCTCTCCAGCCAAACCCTAGACCAGATGAGTTCTTTTCATGGTTCTCCGGCCGTTTTATAAGGTTGGAAGATGCCTCATCCTATGTCGCTGCCAAGGCCCATCCACTCTGCTACTTGATAGTTCAGACACCAATCAAGCAGAAGCCACTCCATGAACCTTCTCGGTCCATCCCGAATGTTCTAAGTGTGTGTGTCACCCCTTGGATGGACGTTAGACTGGCATCCCATCTGCCAGCATTCGTTGTTGGACGTCAAAGATCCCATGGTGTCCATCGTGAAGAATAAGTGAGCGATCACCGCCATTATGGCCAAGTTCCAAATTCCTGCCCGAACTACTGCTGGAAGAGGGTTGGCAAACAGCCCAGCATGACCCCAGTCCAATAAGATGCTTTGGAAGAACCAACGCTCTGTAAAACAGAGTATGGTACATATTCATACAGTATGTGTACACAAGTAATGTATACTCATGGTGGAAAGGTTTTCAAAATCCCCGATTCTATTATGGTACACTATACAGTACCGGGGCACCTCCGGGACACAAAGGTGATCCTGGGGGAGGAGGCTGTTTCACAGCACCACTTGGTTGTCTGCGACATAAGGGTGAAAGGTGCGAGGAGAGCTCGGCGGGTGAAGTACCAACCGAGAATGAAGGTGTGGAGGTTGAAAGAGGTGACAGTAAGGGAGGCATTAAAAGAGAGGCTGAGTAGGGTAGAGGATGATGTGGTTGAGCTTGAAAGTGGTTGGATGTCAATGAAAGCTAGTCTGTTGGGAGCCGTTGGTGAGGTATGTGGATGGACAAAAGGACCACCGAGGCACTCGGAAACATGGTGGTGGGATGTTGAGGTTGGAAAGAGGATTGACGAGAAGAGGAAGAAGTTCAAAGAGTGGCAGAAGGCGAAGGGTACGGGAGCAGAAACAGCAGAGCATGAAAGTTATAAGGCAGCCAGGAAGGCTGCAAAGAAAGAGGTAGCAAAGGCGCAGGAGGCATGTAGGAAAATGTTCGGAGAACGCTTGGATTCGGAAGAGGGTCAGAAAGCAGTATTCAGGATTGCAAAGCAGATAGCGAAAGAGAGGTGTGATGTGATGGGGGTGAGTTGCTTGAAGGATGAAGTGGGACAAATCGTTGTCGACCCAGATGGAATTAAAGGAAGATGGAAAAGATATATGGAAATGCTGTTGAATACAGAGAATGAATGGGATGGCAACATAGAGAGTAACCCAGTTTTAGGACCGGCAGAGAAGATAACTGAGAAGGAAGTTGAGGAAGCGATAAAAGCAATGAAGAGTGGAAAAGCGGGAGGGCCGACGGGAGTTGTGGGAGATATGTTGAAGGCAGCAGGAAGTTGGGGTGTGAAGAGAATGACAGAGATCTGTAATTTGGTGGTGAAAGAAGGCCGCATTCCAGTGGTTTGGGAACTGAGTACCCTCGTCCCTCTATACAAGGGGAAAGGTGACCCTCTGGAGTGTGGCTCGTACCGAGCGATAAAGTTATTGGAGCATGGAATGAAGGTATTGGAAAGGGTGTTGGAGAGGAGGATAAGGAAGAAAGTGAAGATCGACGAAATGCAGTTTGGATTTATGCCAGGAAGAGGAACGACAGATGCGCTTTTCATTGTGAGGCAGTTGCAGGAGAAGTACATGGATAAGAGGAAGAAGTTGTTTTTTGGGTTTGTTGATCTGGAGAAAGCATTCGATAGAGTTCCACGCAAAGTATTGACATGGGCATTGAGGAAGTTAGGAGTGGAGGAATGGTTGATCAGAGTAGTGATGGCAATGTACAAAAGAGCATGCACAGCTGTAAGGACGAAGGACGGGAACAGTGGTGAGTTTGAGGTGAAGGTGGGAGTGCATCAGGGGTCGGTACTAAGTCCACTACTATTTGTAGCTGTGATGGAGGTGCTGGCTCAGACCGTAAAGGAGGGTTTACCGTGGGAGTTGTTGTATGCAGATGATCTGGTGTTGATTGCGGAAAGTATGGATGGACTGAAGGAAAAGATGAACAAGTGGAAGGAATGTATGGAGACAAAAGGTCTGAAGGTGAATATCGGAAAGACAAAGGTGATGGCAAGTGGTGAAGCATGTGGTGAGGTGGAAAGAACTGGGAAGTGGCCCTGTGCTGTGTGTAGGAAGGGTGTCGGAGTGAACTCCATTCAGTGTACAATGTGCGCTGAGTGGGTTCATCAAAAATGTAGTGGTCTGAGAGGGTCATTAACCAGTGTGGCAGCTACATTCAAATGTAAGGTGTGCACAGAGGGAGCTGCAGATGGAGGAAATGTTGAGTTGGATCTTGGAGACGGCGTGAAGCTGGAAGGTGTGAAAACATTTTGCTACCTCGGAGACATGCTGAATGGAGAAGGTGGATCAGACTCGGCAACGGTTGCTCGAGTGAGATGTGCATGGAAGAAGTTTCGGGAACTGAGTGGCGTGCTGATGAGGAGGAGAGTGTCGCTGAAGCTGAAGGGAAAGGTGTATGCTGCATGTGTGAGAAGTGTTATGATTTATGGGAGCGAGACATGGGTAATGAACGTAGAGCAGCAACGAAGGCTGGAAAGGGTGGAAATGCGAATGGTTCGATGGATGTGCGGAGTATCGTTGAGAGAGAGGAAGACAAATGATGAATTGCGAAAGATGATGGGAATATTGCCTGTGATTGATGCTGTGAAGAGGAACAGGTTGAGATGGTTTGGTCATGTATTGAGGAAGGATGAAAGTGACTGGTTGAGAAGAGTGATGGAAGTTAATGTAGAAGGAAGTAGAGGACGGGGAAGACCGAGAAAGACTTGGCGAAAGATGGTGGAAGAAGAAATGCGGGCAAGGGGGTTAACAAGGAGAGATGCAGAAAATAGGGCAAAATGGAGAAGATTGTCATGGGGCCCGCAAGGCTAACCCCCGCTCTAGCAGGGAACATGGCCTTAAAATGCATGTTGTGTTGTTGTATACAGTACACATAGGACCGGCAGAGAAGATAACCGAGAAGGAAGTTGAGGAAGCGATAAAAGCAATGAAGAGTAGAAATGCGGGAGGGCCGACGGGAGTTGTGGGAGATATATTGAAGGCAGCGGGAAATTGGGGTGTGAAGAGAATGACAGAGATCTGCAATCTGGTGGTGAAAGAAGGCTGCATTCCAGTGGCTTGGGAACTGAGTACCCTAGTCCCTCTATACAAGGGGAAAGGTGACCCTCTGGACTGTGGCTCGTATCGAGCGATAAAGTTATTGGAGCATGGAATGAAGGTATTGGAAAGGGTGTTGGAGAGGAGGATAAGGAAGAAAGTGAAGATTGACGAAATGCAGTTTGGATTTATGCCAGGAAGAGGAACGACAGACGCACTTTTTATTGTGAAGCAGTTGCAGGAGAAGTACATGGAGAAGAGGAAGAAGTTGTTTCTTGGGTTTGTTGATCTGGAGAAAGCATTTCATAGGGTTCCACGTGAAGTAGTGACATGGGCATTGAGGAAGTTAGGAGTGGAGGAATGGTTGATCAGAGTAGTGATGGCAATGTACAAAAGAGCGCGCACAGCTGTAAGGACAAAGGACGGGTACAGTGGTGAGTTTGAGGTGAAGGTGGGAGTGCATCAGGGGTCGGTACTAAGTCCACTACTATTTGTAGCTGTGATGGAGGTGCTGGCTCGGAACCTAAAGGAGGGTTTACCGTGGGAGTTGTTGTATGCAGATGATCTGGTGTTGATTGCAGAAAGTATGGATGGACTGAAGGAGAAGATGAACAAGTGGAAGGAATGTATGGAGACAAAAGGTCTAAAGGTGAATATCGGAAAAACGAAGGTGATGGCAAGTGGTAAAGCATGTGGTGAGAGGTGGAAAGAACTGGGAAGTGGCCATGTGCTGTGTGCAGGAAGGGTGTCAGAGTGAATTCCATTCAATGTACAATGTGCGCTGAGTGGGTTCATCAAAAATGTAGTGGTTTGAGAGGGTCATTAACCAGGGTGGCAGCTATATTCAATTTTAAGGTGTGCACAGAGGGAACGGCAGATGGAGGAAATGTTGAGTTGGATCTTGGAGACGGCGTGAAGCTGGAAGGTGTGAAAACATTTTGTTACCTAGGAGACATGCTGAATGGAGAAGGTGGATCAGACTCGGCAACGCTTGCTGGAGTGAGATGTGCATGGAAGAAGTTTCGGGAACTGAGTGGCGTGCTGACGAGGAGGGGAGTGTCGTTGAAGCTGAAGGGAACGGTGTATGCTGCATGTGTGAGAAGCGTTATGATTTATGGGAGCGAGACATGGGTAATGAACGTAGAGCAGCAACGAAGGCTGGAAAGGGTGGAAATGTGAATGGTTCGGTGGATGTGTGGAGTATCATTGAGAGAGAGGAAGACAAATGATGAATTGCGAAAGATGATGGGAATAGAGCCTGTGATTGATGCTGTGAAGAGAAACAGTTTGAGATGGTTTGATCATGTGTTGAGGAAGGATGAAAGTGACTGGTTCAGAAGAGTGATGGAAATGAATGTAGAAGGAAGTAGAGGACGGGGAAGACCGAGAAAGACTTGGCTAAAGATGGTCGAAGAAGAAATGCGGGCAAGGGGGTTAGCAAGGGGAGATGCAGAAAATAGGGCAAAATGGAGAAGATTGTCATGGGGACCGCAAGGCTAACCCCCGCTCTTGCAGGGAGAATGGCCTTAAAATGCCTGTTGTTGTTTGTCGTATACTGTAAGTGTTTTATTGTGTCTATTTTCATCCACACAACCTTTTCATTTCATTTCTATTTTCATTTCAACCACATCATATTTGTCATTAATTATTTTAAAAAAATCCACCAGGCCCTTATATAATCCTGCTGAGACATGAAAAAGCTATTGTAATATTAATTACACCAAATATGTTATCAGTATCCCTCACAGTATTATGCACAACGTAAGAATACAAGGTGAATAATGTCATAACTTAGCAATGCTGAACCATTCTCAAAATAACAGTTATTCACAATTGTTACGGAGAAAGTCATGATCCAAGATATCGACAGTTTATGCAAAATTGATCACATCATTTACTGTGAAAATTTCAGTCTGTTCCAGCAAGCCCTTTGGGCAAGATTAGAGTAGACTGTGTTCTTGTGGTTTTCTCCAACAGTGTATGCTGAAATGAGACCGAAGATGGTTTATGAATCTATTCAGCTAGCAGGCTCAGACTCACTTTAATCTGATAGCAAGAACACTTAGGGACTTACCAAAAAGGCATGGCCAAGTTGAGAGCTCCTCTGTTGTGACTTAACAGAACTAAAGATCAAGGGTTCTTCAAACATCAGTGATACCACTTATTTTTGACTTAAACAGCTGCTCCTATTGATGTGTGACAGACAGTGACTTGCTCCCTCCAGGCTTAAAGCAGCTTTTATAGCTATGAGGCAAAAAAGGGAGAAAAATTCTAGTTATCTAGTGCTATATTTTTCCTAGGGGGAGCATACCAAAAGGTTAGTGAACAAAGTGCTAAAATTAGCACGAGGACCACTCTCAAACTGTGAAAGTGGCTTCCAAAAGCAATTCATGCAAACACTACTGGTGTTCAATTTCCCCTCCAATGTCTTATCTCAGCTGCGGAAATGCTTCAAATGAGAGTACAACCTCTGTAGGAATCGACTATTCATTCAAAATGAACTTCCTTTGCAGTTGTGACCCTGGGAGGGCCTCTGATAAGAAAACAAGAAACACATGCTCCGAAAACAGGCATAAAGAAGATGCAGAAACTGCATGTGACCAAGGATACAAAAAGGGCTTTTGGAAGTGTACAAGCTAGCTTTCTCAATTCAAATTAATTTTAGGATCTCACAATCATAACACAGGAAATGCAAGTGTTACAAAAAAAAAAAAAAAGCAATTTATTGCAAGTCAAGTATAAAACAACTCCAACAAGTCTATATAATTTAAAATTCCACCAAATTGTAATCAAATTATCTGATGCATAAAGCAAGTCTGGAAAAATCCTGTGAGAAACACAAAATAGATTTTAAAAAATTGATGAAATAAAAGTCAGGAGATGAATTAAGGCAATGCTACTGGGACAATGCTTTTATTGTGAGGCAGTTGCAGGAAAAGTGCATGGAGAAGAGGAAGAAGTTGTTTCTTGGGTTTGTTGATCTGGAGAAAGCATTCGATAGGGTTCCACGCAAAGTATTGACATGGGCAATGAGGAAGTTAGGAGTGGAGGAATGATTGATCAGAGTAGTGATGGCAATGTACAAAAGAGCGTGCACAGCTGTAAGGACGAAGGACGGGAACAGTGGTGAGTTTGAGGTGGAGGTGGGAGTGCATCAGGGGTCGTACTAAGTCCACTACTATTTGTAGCTGTGGTGGAGGTGCTGGCTCAGAACGTAAAGGAGGGTTCACCGTGGGAGTTGTTGTATGCAGATGATCTGGTGTTGATTGCGGAAAGTATAGATGGACTGAAGGAAAAGATGAACAAGTGGAAGGAATGTATGGAGACAAAAGGTCTGAAGGTGAATATCGGAAAGACGAAGGTGATGACAAGTGGTAAAGCATGTGGTGAGGTGGAAAGAACTGGGAAGTGGCCCTGTGCTGTGTGCAGGAAGGGTGTCGGAGTGAACTCCATTCAATGTACAATGTGCGCTGAGTGGGTTCATCGAAAATGTAGTGGTCTGAGAGGGTCATTAAACAGTGTGGCAGCTACATTCAAACGTAAGGTGTGCACAGAGGGAGCTGCAGATGGAGGAAATGTTGAGTTGGATCTTGGAGACGGCGTGAAGCTGGAAGGTGTGAAAACATTTTGCTACCTCGGAGACATGCTGAATGGAGAAGGTGGATCAGACTCGGCAACGGTTGCTGGAGTGAGATGTGCATGGAAGAAGTTTCGGGAACTGAGTGGCGTGCTGATGAGGAGGGGAGTGTCGTTGAAGCTGAAGGGAAAGGTGTATGCTGCATGTGTGAGAAGTGTTATGATTTATGGGAGCGATAAACGTAGAGCAGCAACGAAGGTTGGAAAGGGTGGAAATGCGAATGGTTCGATGGATGTGCGGAGTATCATTGAGAGAGAGGAAGACAGATGATGAATTGCAAAAAATGATGGGAATAGAGCTTGTGATTGATGCTGTGAAGAAGAACAGGTTGAGATGGTTTGGTCATGTGTTGAGGAAGGATGAAAGTGACTGGTTGAGAAGAGTGATGGAAATGAATGTTGAAGGAAGTAGAGGACGGGGAAGACCGAGAAAGACTTGGCTGAAGATGGTGGAAGAAGAAATGCGGGTAAGGGGGTTAAACAAGGAGAGATGCAGAAAATAGGGCAAGATGGAGAAGATTGTCATGGGGACCGCAAGGCTAACCCCCGCTCTAGCAGGGAAAATGCCTTAAAATGCATGTTGTTGTTGTTGTGTTGTTGTACTGGGACAAACTAATTTTTATATTGGAATAAAAACATGGCCCGATTAAAAGTGATGCAATTTGAAGGGAAGAATAACACAATAAATTAATACACAGAAGAGCAATTTAACAATTAAAGAATTAAAGACCAATGGCACTCGGTAGAGCACCTTCAGTGGTGGAGGTAAACATATCCCAATCCCTCAAAACAGCATGGAGGAATATTAAAATAGTTTGGAAAATACATCTTGTGGATTCTAGTAAATATTGTTACGTTTGTGGGGGGTAGACAATGATTACCTTAGAGCCAGGTAGATTTGAATAGGTAGTGTGCTCTGACTGTCGTAAAGAAGAAGAAGAACCCTCATGTATCATAAGTAGGGATCCGGTAGACCATATGTCATGTAAATGTATAAGTGTCCCCATGAGAGGGGTGGGGTTATGTAACTTAGTTAGGGATTATAGGTAATTAATCCCCAGTATGTAATGGCCTATGTTATTTTTCCTCTGTTCCTTATGACAATGCAGCACACACACAAAGCCAGGAAATCGCGCATTAATGACACTAAATAAAAGTGACCGGAACAAGACATTGAATAATACCGCTGGCGGTGCCAGCAGCCACATCATCACATCAAGCAGGTAGGCCCATAAGGCAATGCCCCGAAGAGGAGCGATTGGTCAGGACACCAAGAGTGATGACTGATGAGATGGCACTAGCTGATAGGAGTGGGGACGCAGACGTCGTCGGATGACGTCAGCGCCTTGGGTACAAAGGAGTTGGAGGGCCGACATTTTCTCTCTCTGCTTCGGGATTTCATAACGAACGGTGTTCCCGACATTTTTGTCTCTTTTGGTTCTATTCCTCTCTCCGGGCTGGCCTCTATAGCGAACTCTCTCTTTTTGGTCAGATAGGCTCTCGGCATCTGGATTTCATAAAGAACGGTCACACATACGTTGCCTCTTGAGCTGGACCTGGAGGTGTTGGTGGAAGGCGGGTGCATTTGCGTGCTCTGTTTGCGCTGGGTTCTGATTGAAGGCATGGCCGCATTTTCTTTTCCTTGGCACGCCGGGGCTGGTGAATGAGATCAACGGGGACGAGTGGGGGCAAGTGGAATGGGCGCGGCCTGCTGACTTTGCGCTCGGTGGCTAGAGGAGCGGACTGCACAGCGAGGCCTAGTTACCGCTCGTGGGCAGTGCAGCCTGTGTTTCCCGTGCAGGGGCGTGGAGGCCTGTGACGATCCGGGACGATTCCTGACGAAGTTCAAGAGCTGCTCGAAGCTAAGTACAAACGAACACATTTATTTTCCAGTTATATTTCCCCTTGTGTCGTGTTCGAGTCTGTTTGGGGGCGTCCCATTTAGGAATCTTATTTTGCCGTGTGTTATTTTGTTAGCCGGCATTTCTTCAATAAAGCCGGTATTTTTGTACATTTTAAATCAGTGTCGGTTGAATTAATCATCGCAGGTTCGAAGACGGCCGGTACGACCCGTGAAGGTAAGTTCGTCATTCTCCTTTCCCTCGCGTGTAAAGAACACCACTATATTTTTGACTGGACGCCTCGGAGTGTAAGCTCGTTCGGCTATCTGTTTCAATGGAGGATTTTAATCCCTAGGAACACGACAATATTCTTCAAACAACATTCAAACCAAGTGATGCAACCCATCATCCATTATGGATTCTTCTTCTCCCAGTTGCCATGTCTGTGTATCTAATGCACAAGAAATATTAGTCCCAAAGCAATTAGCCAATATGAGGTGGCCTGGCACAAAGGAAATTACCAGCATGCACACAGTAAACATGCAGTACCTTGCCCCCAAAAGAAGCCTGCCCAGCAAGAAATAATTATCTGTACAACAAACAATTTTCATTGATGGTTTGAAGCTTTACAATGAGGATGCATATTTTTGTACAGTGAACGAAATATCATACACGGCAGATGGCACCTTTACAACATAGGCTTTTCGTACAGAAAACAATATATTGTGGATTTTTTTGTAATTTGAAATGTGTATGAATTCAGGGAATTTGGAAATGAACTACTGAATGTGTTTAAATTCTGTGTGAAATCAGGGCCTTGTTCATCACACCTGTTTGTTGAAGTTCACAGTATAACCTAATGTGCACATGATGGTAATACAGTGATTAGAGAATATCTGTAGTTCCTTCTGTTAAATGCTATGATGGAATGAATGAATGAATGAAATGTGGTTTTCCCACACTTTGGTTTCTTTCTTTCTTTGGTTCTTTCCACGCTTTGGTTTCAACAGCGTGAAGACGAGCTAGGTGTGAGGCAGGAGCACCAGCCCAGAGGGGAGAGCAGTATTCCATTGAGCTGCGGATGAAAGCCTTGTATGTGGTGAGGAGCTCAGGTGTGCCAAGGAAGGACTTCGCACGACGGACGATGCCCAGTCGGCGACTGGCTTTGGGGGCCAGATTTGAAATGTGGTTTTCCCAGGAAAGATCATGGCAGATAGTGAGACCCAAAAGCTTGAGTGACAGAACTTCTTGAAGAGGATTATTCAGAAAGTGGATGGGAGGGTTGTCCAGTCGGTCTTTTTGGAGAGACATCTTAAGAGTGTGAGTTAATGAGTTAATGTGAGTTCAGTTAATGGACTTGAATTGCTTAAATTTCAATAAAAATTGGAAAAATTGAGGTGTTCTAAAACTTTTAACTGGTAGTGTTTGTCAATGTGATATTTCAGTTTTTTCTTTCTAATAAATTTGCAAAACTTTCTAAAATCCTGTTTTCTCTTTGTCATTATGGGGTATTGAGTGTAGATTGATGAGGGAAAAAATGAATTTGAACGATTTCAGCATCAGGCTGCAACATAACAAAACGTGAAAAAAGTGAAGGGGTCTGAATGCTTTCTGAATGAATGAATGAATGCATGATGCATGCATGATGGCATGCTATGATGGCATGCATTAAATTGGGTACTGCAATGAGGGAAACATTCCAACCTACAAACTACATCCCTACGTACTAAGTGCATGCACTTTCATCATGTAATATGTATAGCTTTGTGATATCTCTTATACGTGTAAAAGTTCATTACTCCCTGAGAAATAGTGTGAGAATCCAGTGCAACAAATAGTGTGATTTTCTGTCATGTTCATAAAAAGAGACTAATGTAATAGTGGAGTCATTTATGTTATGTATAAAGAAGAAAGTTCGTTTGTTTAATTGGTTGTTCCTTTATACATTCAGACCCTGCAGGAACCAGTGCAACCAAACTGTACATGACCTCCTCGTTCATCCAGGGAATGTGAAGGGCTATGTTTCGATAAAAAATTTCAACCCCAGATAAATGGCCTTCAGGCCCCAATCGGGTCTTGTGCTTATACACTGCCTGTGTCCCCACAGTTTACAGTGCATGTCAGAGCAGAAAATCTACCATGAATTCAAAGGAACCGTCCGTAGAACCACGAAATAGAATTGCAAGGAGGCATAGAACTGGGGAAGGATATAAAACAATTTATTTAGTGATGAGAGTTCCCAAGAGCACAGTGAGCTACATCATTAGGAAAGGGAAAGAATATGGAACGATTCAGACTCTTCATAGAGCTGGCTGTCCAATCAAACTGAGCAACCAGGCAAGAAGGATCTTGGTCAGGGAGGTGAGCAATAACCCAATGACCACTGACAGAACTACAGAGTTCCTTGGCCGAGATGGGAGAACCTGCCAGAAGGAAAACAGTCTCTGCAGCACTTCACAATCTAGACTTTATGTGAGAGTGGCCAGACTGAAGCTACTCCTGAGAAAAAGGCACATGACTGCACGCCTGGAGCTTGCAAAAGACACGTGAAAGACTCAGAGCACGAGGCAAAATATTATGTGGTCTGATGAGATTGAAATTGAACTCTTTGGCTTGAATGCAAAGCGATATGTCTGGCAGAAAGAGAGGACAGTTCCTAACCAATCTAACACCATCCATCAACCATCAATCATCTAACACCATCAAACATGAAGCATGGTGGTGGAAGCATCATGCGAGAGATGCCTTTCAGCGACAGGGCTGGGAGACTTGCAAGGATAGAGGGAACAATGAATGGAGCCAAATACAGGCAAATCCTTGAGGAGAACCTGCTTCAGAGTGCAAAATACCTTAAACTGCGGTGAAGATTTACATTCAAACAGGACAATGACCCCAAGCATACCAACAAAGCAACACTAGAATGGCTTCAGAACAGGAACATGAAAGTCGTTGAGTGGCCCAACCAAAGGCCAGACCTGAATCCCATTGAGAATCTGTGGAAAGACTTAAAGATTGCTGTTCACAAACACTCCCCATCCAACTTGACAGAGCTTGAGCAAATTTGCAAGGAAGAATGGGGGAAATCCCCAAATCCAGATGTACAAAGCTGATACAGATATACTCAAGAAGACTCAAAAAAGCTGGAATCGCTGTCAAAGGTGCTTCTATGAAGTGTTGCCTCAAGGGGTTGAATACTTATGTAAATTTAATATTTCTGTATTTCATTTTCAATGAATTTGTAAAAAAAATCCATTTTGACATTGTGGGGTATTATGTGTAGATCAGTGACAAAAAAGGCTCAATTTAGTCCATTTTAAATTCAGGCTGTAACACAACAAAATGTGAAAAAAGTCAAGGGGTGTGAAAACTTTCTGAAGGCAAAGTACTTCAACAAGTTAAATATAAAAAATAATGTTTTGTAATTAACAATCCACAAATATGAAACTTTGTACTTAAACTGCCCAAGTTGCCATGACATCAACAACAATGAATTTGAGGGCACTTAAAATTTGGAATTGAATTTGTTCATAAAATGCAGCGGAATGGACTCGGATCAATAATGTTTGAAGGAATTGGTCTTTATTGTGAGTAACTACTACCATAACCATGTGTTTCCTCCTTTAAAAGCATATGGCTACCCCTTCCACTCCCTTCCTGACTCCCTCCCTCTCCTGCCCCCCCCCCCCCCCCCCCCCCAGGTTTCTGCAGGGCATACAGTCCACGAGCAACCTCCTTCTGGAGAAACTACCAAAATCAAAAATCACTGCTCACCTCCACTCATTTGTTCCCCTTTTCCCCCAATTGTTGAACAGACCTCCACATTCTCTTCGATCTCACGTTTCCCTCTAGGACCTCAAGACAGCTGCTCACCACCATCTCGGATCATCCCTCATTCAAAACAGTCATTTTTCTACCCCTGTTAACCTCCCATCCCACAAGCTCACCCCCATTCAAATTTCCAGTTTTTCCTTCCTCAGAGTTTGCTTCTGTATCGATCCTGCCCACCACGTGCATCCTTCCCTACCCCTCATTTGTCCAAGTCTGCCTCTATTTTGTCCCTCAACTCTGCTGTTGTTTCCCCCCCCCCCGCCCCCTTCTCTTTCTGTTCTTCCTTTTGTTCTGTTGCATCGTGATTAGGGTGGTGTATTGAAAAAGCTTCCATACCTCACTTCAAGATACGAGGCTTTATTGAAATCGATCTTTGGCATCCTACAAAACAGGCAATAATTTCATCAGTCCAACAAAGCTAATAAAGCATTACAAAGCTAAGTCAAGTATACTAAACATTAGTCATCAATCCCAGTCACTTCTTACCAAGAAGATCCAGCGCTCATCTCTGCATAACTCATTCAGCAGACAAGATACTGACACCCTCGCTCACCGAGCGCTCGCCCATAAATAGGCATCCAATATGCCCCACGCCTATGAAGGCTCTTCTTCTTCTTCATTTTCACCACAATCACCCTCCCTTAAGAATACGACTAACAGGTGTAAGCAAGTGCGACAGGTGAAAAGCAGCATGTGTAAAGGAATACATCAGAACGAATAATCTACCAGCCAAAAGGAGTCGGTGGCTGACAGTCAACCAATTCGAGAGCGATAAACTCTGTCAACGCCCGGGCCCCCAACGCTATGTATCGGCGATTTACTCAAAGGACTCGGATTGCTTCCTGGTGCAGACAACAGGTGACAAGCTCCCGGGGTCCGAAGTGGCGGCACCGGTCTCAGCATCGTCCGGGAATGAATCCAACAGGGCGGGGGGTAGTCGCTTTGGCCTTGGCCAGTACACTTACGACAGGCTGCCCGTTAACCTCTCCACAAGGCAAGAGATGCCAGACCGACACTGTTGTCTCTCTACCGTCGGCCAAACGGACATGCGCGTATTCCAGATTTGCTTCCAATATTTCCACCCGGTCCATGAGTGGTTCGTATTTGCTCTGACGGACCGCTCACTTCAGGAAAGCCGGACCCGGCTCAGCTAGCCACGAGGGTAGAGGCTGCCCGCTGGAGCTGTGACGTTGGTACTTGAACAACCTGAACAGTCACTCGTGAGGAGTGGCATTAGTCGCAGTTCTTAGGAGAGACCTGATGGCGTGTAATGCTTCCGGCAACACACGCTCCCACATGTTCGAAGTCATCCCGCGGGTTCGCAGAGCCACAGTAACCGCCCTCAAAATAATCCCATTGTAATGTTCAATTAAACCATTCCCCTGGGGATTGTACGCCGTGGTGCGGCTAGAAGAAATTCCCCGCTCGAGGAGAAATTGCTTGATCTCCCGGGATAGGAATGCCGTTCCTCGGTCGCTATGTATGAAGGCTGGATAGCCGAACATGAGCAACAACTGCCGAAGGCATCGGATTACCGTAAGAGACGACATGTCTGAGCACGGAAATGCAAACGGGAATCGTGAATACTCATCAACTACCGTTAAAAGGTAGCGATACACGCCGCCGCTGGGCAGGGGCCCTTTGAAGTCGATATTCAGTCGCTCCCACGGCCGTCCAGCATGGATCAACGTACCCATAGGAGGCTTGTAAAAACTCGGCTTGAGTTCTGCGCATACCAGACACATCTTGCATAAATGACGAATATGTCAACGGAGAAAGGCAAGTTTCTACTCCGAACGAAGTGGGCCATACGGGCGATGCCCAGGTGACAAAGGGCATTGTGCATCGTACATAGCTCATCAACCGACATTCCGGAGCAGATGGGGCGAGACAAGGCGTCGGCCGCAAGGTTATCCTTTCCCGGCCTGTACACAAATTCAAAACAAAGCCGGCCTGTCAAAGCTATAGTCGGCCAATTATATGCGCCAGCGTGCAATCTTCCCGTTCTTAATCTTTTGAGAATGTTTCCTGTCGTACATGAAAGCGACTGATTGCTGATCTGTGATTAGTTGAAAATGCTTCCCTAAGAGGAAGTGTTGCCATCTACAGACCGACTCCACTATAGCGTACGCCTCCTTTTCAATCGAGGAATGGTGCCTCTCACTATCAGATAAGGTTCGTGAGAAGAAAGCCACCGGTCGCCCCCCCCCCCCCCCCCCCCCACTGATTCGGTGTGGCCGCGATTGCGCAATCTGACGCATCAGTCTGCACCACAAAAGGGACCGTCTCACTGATGGAGGTCACAACAGAACCAGCTATGTCATCCTTCAGTTGTTGAAAGAACGTTTGAGTCGCCAAGGTCAATGGAATTTTTTTGCACGTGACGAGAGGCCATATCTTCTCTGAGAACCTTGGGACCCACGGCCAGTTATGTGCAAACAGTCCCATTGCTCACTTTAAAGTCGCCCGATCGACGGGAGGGGCTAGGTCGAGTAGGGGTTGAAGGACGCCGAATCAGGCCGTATCTCCCCACCGGACACTGTATTGCCCAAAAGATCTATAGTTCTCACAGAATAGCTACACTTGGCTTCGTTGAAGATCAACCGGTATTTACGAGCCACTTCCAAGAAGCGCCGCAGATTAGCACCATGGTCCTTCTGGTCCCATCCACACACAGTCACATTAACAATGTACACGAATACATCTTTCAATTGCTTCTTTGAAAGGATATCGTCTATTGCCCGTTGAAAGCATGAACTCAGTTCGTAACGGCGAAGGGGATTCTATGAAATTGGTACAACCGCTGGCCAGACGAAGGCCATGTAGGGCCGGTAGGCTTCCCGTATCAGATTCTGATGATAGGCGCTACGAAGGTCCAGCATACTGAAAACTCAGTATTTAGATAATGCCCGGACCATATCATCCATTCTAGGGAGCGGGTAGGCCTCGAGTTGCGTGAAACGGTTAATCGTTTGCGAGTAGTCAACGACCATGTGTTTGCGACGATTAGCGCTATTCACGACAAGCACTTGAGCTCGCCAAGGTGAGCAACTGGGTTAGATGATTCCCTCAAGCAAAATCCGTTTAGTCTCGTCGGCTATAAACTGGACATCGGGCTGAGAATACCGCCTAGATTTCACGGTGACAGGGTGGCAATTAGATGTTAAACTCGGGAACAGTGGGGGAGGTTCGATAGCAATCTCCGCTAAGCCGCATACCGAGCCTGGCACGGAACGTATAGAGAGTGTATGCACACCGCCGAACTGCATCTCTAGGCGTTTATGCCGGTTCAAGAACTCATGTCCGAGAAGCATGTCCGAGCAAAAGTTCTGAAACACCATTAACTTCACATCCGAGTACGTAACATCATTGGCAATCAGCTTAATCACACAGAAACCGCACGATCGCTGCCACAAGGCCCCTGAGGCCATGTATACACGCTGCGTTGCACCAATGGTGGGCCACCCACGGCGCACGACAAGGCGCTGGCTGATGTAGCTTTGGTTGCTTCCAGTATCGACCAGCGCTTCCACCGCCTCGCCGTTGATTTCCACCGGAACCACAGCACTTGCAAGGCCGCGCGGAGCTCTCCGCGACCCCGAAGATATGCGTGCTCCAGGGAACGTCGTCCGTCGAGCTTTGGTGGAATGACAGACCTTGGCGAAGTGACCTTTTTCCGCAATTGTGGTACGTCGTCTCCCAAGCAGGGCATAACGAGCGGGGGTGGCGGCGATTTCCGCAGAAGTAGCATTTGGCAGTTTCCCCAACAGGGGTCGCCGCGGCCGCGGTGCTTGGCTCGCTCTCCTCATCGTCCGAGCCATCTCCATGGGAACCCCAGCTCGCGATACCCCACGCGGGCGCTCGCTCGCCAGCAGATTCTGACTCCCTGCGATCATCGGCGTAGGCCGTAGTACCCGCAGGTACGAATGGCCGGCTGTAAGTTTCAGATCTGACTCAAGCCGACTGGAGGACTCGGGCTTGGTCGAAAGCTGTTTTGAAGTCTAGTGTTTCGCTCTCGAGAAGACGTTGTCGGATCGCGGGAGACTGCTTTGTGGCAAATCGAGCCTTTTGGCAGGGTCAGACCTTAAACTTTTGGGGAAATTTTTTTTACCCCCAAATAAGGCCTGCCCGAATCCATCCTGTCAATGTCCTGGTAGAACTTTGTTCTCACTCTTCCACGAGCCTTGGCTTTGTATTTTTTTTAATGCAACAAAATGGCTCCAAATTAACTAAAAGAGTAACCCGATTAACTTAAACAGAAAATATTCAACGCCGATTGGATAAAAACACCATTGTGCTGCGTGTTCATGGAATACATGTGGCCTGAAATCGTGCAAAAATAAAAAGTGCTAAAACACCAAAACACTAAAAAAGTGCAGCCCCTAAACAGGCATTAAAAGGGGAAAGACAAACTCGGCATATTTTTGTTCCTGTGAGTTGAAAGGCAGATTAGCAGAATAGATTGTTAAAGCAAACTTATTTTGACATCAGTACACTTGGACAAGTGTCATGGCAGCAACCACATGGCTACCATTTGCACCTCACTGGCTAACTCTCCATTAAAATCGTTACTTAAAGCAATTATTGTTGATCATTAATTAATGAGAGTTGTGTCTGCTATACACAACTGGGAAACAAATCCACCATGCACCAAACCACTGCCCAATGTGAAGTAAACCTTCTTAAAAACAAACAAACAGCAATAGCATTGAAAATATACAGAGGTGAGACTAGGGTTCATAGTCGACTATGTATTTGAATGGCCTATTGAAGGGTTTTTAAGTGATGTCTATATCCTGATCTTAATGTGGGAATAATCAGGGATCCTCATGTGTACTTTGGATTGAAAGGCCGTGCTGGGTTAAGGGGCAAGATTCCTGAAATATCTGGCATACCCAGGAGAACCCTTAGCTACTTTACCAAGAATGTGCAATCTCTGCCATCAAAGAGGAGCAGATGCTATTATCAGCAAAACAAATGGAAGCTGCCATGATGATGCAATGAAAAGGACATTTTCTGGATGCTAACTTCATGATTCATCAGCAGGTTAGTTGCATCTAAATATAGCTTGGTCAATGAGCTTACAGGTTTTTTTGTTTTTGCAAGGAATGGAGTTCATGAGATGGTGTGACATGTAAATCCATCAAAAAGTCTCACTGAAGTCTGGATTAAAGGCAAAAATACAAAATTGACGTACACTTCATGTAAGTACACAAAAATATTAATTTTCAAAGCTTCTTAAATAATTGAACGTTAGAGAATCGAGCCCAGAGAGAGAATCAACTGTAATGTTGGATTATATATTATGGTTTCAGAAAGTATTTACACCCCATGACTTCCTCACATTTTGTTATGTTACAGCATGAATTTAAAATGGAGTAAATTTAAAAATTTTGGCAATGATCTACGCTACACATAATGCACCATAATGTCAGTGGATTTTTTTTTTTTTTTTTTACAATTTTCTCATAAAACGCAAACACCACGAAGCAGCTGGACCCAAGTAAATAGGACACATTTAGAATTTCACCTTCAACTTACTCATGTTAAGCTAATATAACAGTATGAAAGGGCAATACAAGACTTTCCCCAGAATCCATGCCAGCGGTTGCATCAGTGAAAGAGTGCTTCTCGGGTCTAGCTTTCAGATAAGCAAGGTACTAAAGTATGGCCAGAATGAAAGAAATATATTACAAAACATTACAAACAAACTGAAGGTAAAACGTTCTGTGCAACTTTTGCAAATCAGCCATAGAGATAAACAAAATGCCACCACGCTGTATGCTCAATGATTTGGACCTCGTTCCGATACCCACAGAGCTGACTAAGCTGGACTACTTGACCAGACAGTTCATTCGGCAGCTAAGGACACCAAACTGTTGTTAGGCTAGGCATGTACACAAAAAAATAGGGGTAGTACCCCTCGGCGCTCACCTGGTATAATAAAGCAGTATACTACACTGACTAAAGGTATTTTAAACAGTATCACGGTATTTTAAACCAATTTCAATGGTTACGAGAAGACAGGGCAGCATGTACAATCATACTAACGTAATCATAAGACTTTAAACAAACAAACAAAAAGACCTATTTTGGGGGACAACACCCCCACCTCCTCAGACCCCCTCCCCCCCTCCCCAACCCCCTCATCCCATATACCTCCTCAGACCCCAATTTTTCTAATGCCTTGAACAAACATTGGTACATCATGGGCGATGAAGATTGTGGTTAAGTTTCATTGAAATTGTGTGTGTAGTTTCCGAGAAGAAAGCAAATACCTATTTTGGGAGGGGAGTCAAACCTGGACCCACTTTGACCCCCCCCCCCCCCCCCCTCCTCCCCCACACACCCTTAGACTTCGATTTTCTTAGTGCCGTGAACAAACTTTGGTACATCATGGGTGATGAAGGTTGTGGTCAAGTTTCATCAATATGGTGTGTGTAGTTTCAGATGAAAAAGCAAATTCGTATTTGGGGGGGGGGGGGGGGGGGGGGGGAGGGGGAGGGGTCAAACCTGGATCCACTTTGACCCCCGGTAGACCTCCTTAGAACCTCACTATTTTAATGCCGTGAACAAACTTTAGTCACAATACAACAAATATCATTTGTGCCAAGTTTGGTCACAATCCCATCGGTGGTTTCGGAGAAGAAGTTGCAAGTGTTTACGGACTGACGGACGGACGACGCCCCATCGCATAACCAAACCAGAACTTAGTTCCAGGTGAGCTAATCAATTGGACTTTTTCCCTTTCAATTTTTTTTATTTTGAGAAAGTTATATCCCTGCAACAAACTTCTCTTTGGAAAATTGTATCATGACAGAGAAATCTGTCAGGAGCACATTAGTTGGAGTGATGATGATAGGCCAGACAAAAAAAAAAAAATCACAAGCAGAGAATGTGACCTCAATATCCAACATCCAAAGCAATGGAAAGGGCATTATGATCATCACTAAACGATCTTCCTAAACACCCCCTCCTGACTCTACTACAAACGTATATCTAACAACACTGCACAAGCCATTTGGTGCAATTGGTAACCATGCTTCACAATGTATGGCATAGAAAAAGAAAAATTAAGTTACATACAGTACTTCGTGATGAAAGGCAAGGATAAATCCAGTATAGTTAAAGTAGACACACGTACACACACAATTTGATAATAATTGAAGAATGAGATAGCTGTCATACATTTCAGCCAAATCACACCCATGTATGATGAATTAGTCTGGAGTCCTTGGAGTGGAAGGTACTTTTAGAGCCAAAAGTCACATTCCAGGCTTCCTGCAAACATTCCTATTCGCTTGCTACATCAGTTCACTGGCCCAACTTCAAGAACTGGTTAATCTAATCCCTCCTCTTACCCCCTTTCCACGTTACCCTGTTAATCTGTGTTGCTCATGGCATTGTGCAATGGACTGTCAGGCAGCTCAAGCCTTTTCAGTCTCAAACAACCTGGGTTAAGAAACATGGCACTAAACTTAACGGCAGCTCGTTTCTTCAAAACTTGAAAGAGAGTTTTAGTTCTATTATTCTAATTCCGAGTCTGATGTACCATACTCTGTTAAGTAGCGTCAGTGCTGCCAAGGCAGTTTCTTAGCAAGCGTTACACTGGGTGGTTTGCCATTACCTTGTTAGCAGTAGTTACTCCAGTCATTTGGCCATGGTGCCGGCTATAGCTCACCAACACCTTGGGAAGGCCAAGATGGGATCTTTAACGGCCACAAACTAATGCTGGCAGACGGGAAGCCAGTTGAAAGTCCATCTGAGGGACGGCACAGATATTGATGAATCACCCTGCCTGTGGGTTGGTTCTCATCGTTTTGTTCTCATTCGTTCTCATTTTGCCGGGGTGGCACTTTATAGACTGCTTCGGCGTGAGCATGAGAACTTCCAGGCCATCCTGCCAGTGTTCAGTCTACAATCAAAAATAAACAATAAATGATGGTGTATCTCATGAGTACAAAGCCAGAGTGCTCCTTTCAAAAAGTAGCTTTGCCAGACTTTCAAAATTAAATTTATCATCAATAATGCAAATAGAAAGTATTAGGGGTTGACTTTTTTGGCTTTGACCTAATTTTTAAGGTCATGACAAAATTATAGACATTTAAACATTTTTCACCATAACTCGTCTGAGGTTTAACTGACCAGAAGGAAATTGCCTTCTCGAGAGTGCATCTAGTGCTTCTAGGTAAGGTACATTCACCTTTCATTTCCATCATACCCCTCCAGGTTAATGGTCAGAAAAAAATAACGCATTTTTTGTCATTGCTCAATTTGGCCAATGCGGAATCTCAAAGACCGCTTGGCCTTTCAAGATGTTCTTGCATTACACTAGTGTACCTGCACTGAAGTTGTGCACCTGATATTTGATTTGTGTGCTCGACTTTGGATTGTACCTAATTAACAAAAAACACCTTTTTGATCACAACTTGAGTAATTTTCCTCTGATTTTCATGAGGTTGGGTTTTATGGATAGATTGTAGATGGGAACACCTTTTATTAATTTACAATCGATTCCTACATACTGAATGTCAAGGTCATATGGTGGTCCGAAAAAAAACAAGACCAAAAGTCTAACAGCGGTGTAACAGCTCGTTTGATACTTCAGTTGAAGAGGATAGTATGACCTGGGTGGGGATACCAGTTAGCAAATAATGTAAGTACTGTATTAAATTATTTTGAAGTACTCTAAGTCTCTAAGCTGTCTGTCACCATGGAAGTGAAGA
This sequence comes from Myxine glutinosa, assembly GCF_964187855.1. Classification (NCBI taxonomy): domain Eukaryota; kingdom Metazoa; phylum Chordata; class Myxini; order Myxiniformes; family Myxinidae; genus Myxine; species Myxine glutinosa. Next base: position 79,595,164 of record NC_136272.1, read on the forward strand.
GATTGCATTGAGACACCATATTGTTTATTCTATATGTTGGTCAGTTAGTCAACACTATCAGTGACCTCAGTACCATCCTGATACACACCACTGTGTGTGTTACGCAATGAGGTGTTTTACGGCAGCCGGAGTGCAAATCCTGCCACCAACCTCCTTGAGAGAGGACCCAGTGAGTTGGTTCTCAGTTTGCCGACCTCGGAAGGATGACAGGCTGAATCAACCCCACATTGTGTTAATTCAACAGCTGACCGGGATTCAAACTCAGGACCCTAGGATCCCAAGCCCTCCACCATAACTGTACTGTTAAGCCAACACCAGTTGTAGGGTGGTTGGAGGCAGTCATAAGAAATGCGTCAATGCGAAATTTGCATTTATGTTTATTTAAGTTATACAATGGACTACAAAATGTAAATGTTTCATGATATTTGTTATATTATATCACCTTTATCTATCAATATTGTTGAAATGAAGATCAAATAGCTGTATGTTGAAATATGTTGAAAAAGTCAAAACTTTACATGGGGTGTACTTACTTTTTCACGTGACTGTATATACAGTTACGTATATACAGTGACTGTATATACAGTTACGTATATACCCTTTAAGTTTAAGGGGCAGTGTTTTTTTTAGTAACTTGTCTTCTGATGGTGTGGCCTTTTTACTCAGACCAGGCCTAGTACCCGAGTAATGCCTCTTCCAGGAGGTGATTAAAGGCCGGTTTCTTTCGCTGGAACTGATCATTAATAATTTCCGTTTTACACCATTTTACACCAACAGCGCTTCACGCTGTTGAAACCAAAGCTTTCAGAATTATTGGAATCTCCCGCGATGAAGCTATCTCTGAGGGCCTTTCACTCACTCACCGCAGGCAGGTAGGTGGTCTTTCTGTCTTCTACCGACTCCTCTCCGGCCTTGCACCCCCAGCTCTCTCTGTGCTCTGTCCCCCAAATATTCCTACAGGTCGCACAAGATCTGCCAGCAACCCTCTGATGGTTAAACTGCCGAAATCTCGGCTCTCTGCTCACCTTCACTCTTTCATTCCTCTTTTCTCCCGTCTCTGGAACAAACTCCCTCACTCCCTTCAATCCCACTCCTCCCTCCAGGTCTTTAAAACAGCTGTTCACCACCATCTCTTATCTTCCCCCATCCAAAACCTTGATCTTTTCTACCCCCGCTAATTCACCCCAGATCCACCTTGTTTGAAATTCCAACTTCTTTCCTGGAAGTCCTGGCAGTGTCCATATGTTTTATACCTCTCCCACCACCCCCTTCCCATGCCCCCCCCCCAAAGCCCTCGCCCTCTCAGATCTCTCGATGTCTCCATGTCTCTCGGTCCCTGCTCTCAAATGTTGTGTTTGTGTCCTTCCCCCTCTCTCCCCATCTTGTCTACCGCTCCCGATGTTATATGTTTTATGTGTCGGTTTGTCTTTCTGTGTGATTAATGTTCGCTCTTTCACGAGCCTCGATCTTGTATACAAAAAAAAAAAAAAAAAAAAAAAATTCAATGTTTACGCACCAAGAGAGAGTGTGGAACGAAGAGCTTTCTTTTCATCTTTGATTCGACACATGCATTCGATTGATCTCAATAATTGGATTTGCATGGGTGGGGGGAGGGGGGGTGAGGGGGGGTGGGCTCGGTGACTTTAATTGTACCTTTGAACCCAGTATAGACTGAAATACATCAGAACCTCATCCCGAATCTAATACTGACTTGTTTAATTATTTTTCGGCAGTGGGTGTACTACATGCATGGAGGCTACATTACCCCCCAACAAATCACAGTATAAATAGGGGAGATGTGCCAATGGGAGAATGTCCTTCACAAGACTTGACCGTTGGTACATAAACTCACATTTCTGTAACTAGTGAAGTACCCACGCTACGCACGGGTGGGAGGCCGGAAGCAAACAGACAATGCAGAAACGGCGAATGCTAAAGCATGAAACTAATAAATTCCACATTCCTGTAGCACCTTCAGTCGCACGTCAGACATGGACAGCAAGTTCGTGAAGGACTTCCATAAAAAACGTACCCGTTCGCAAACAAACGGGTACGTTCACGTATAGAAACATCGATCGTGGGTCCGTGGCGAATCTGCATATGGCGATCCGCGAATTTCACGTTTAGAAAGTAGAAGCCATCACGGCATGTCGTCATTCACTTGAACTCGATATCTCTTTTTTCATTCCAAACAGTATAACTCCAATCACAAATTAAATGGAAATTCATATAGAAAATAAACTTTTAACAACATTGTTAATGTTTCCTTCATTGTAAAAACTACCAAGTCAACAGTTAGAAGGATTTTGAGCCGATAGGTGTTACGGCCTCAGCAAGATCGATGGACAGCGATCTGTTAGCTTATACACCGCCCAAATAGCTATGTGGAATTCTCTCATGTAGAGATTAAACCCACGTCGTTTGAACTTTGGCCGAGGTCATTATTTACTTTTAATGATGTTTACATACGAATCAAAAAGACGATAATTGGTTTTGGGTCATCCTTTCCGCATATCTCGTGGGATTGTGAGTTGGAGAGATGACCGTGATGGTGGGGAGGGGGTTGGCATTCTCTCAAGCAGGGATTCAACCCATGTCCTTATAAAAGGTCTTGTCCGAGGTCATGTGGAAAACTGTGTGTTTTCATTCGTCAGGTTGCGATCAGTGCAACCGTTTGTGCGGTACCCGGGAAAATAACGTTATGCGGGAGTCCAAACCTGAAAATGCTGGAGACCAAAGCTGAAATTGGAAAAACAATATAGACTATTTTACTCCAGGGGGTCCCAGGATTACCCACCCAAAATATCGTTGCGATCGGTTCAGCGGTTTTTGCGGTACCTTTGAAAGGATGGACAGACAGACAGACAGACAGACATTTGGTGAATTATAGTAAGATGCGGTTTTCTCTCCAAGTAATTTTCCATCTTTATTTTCTGATAATCATTGAGTTACCATGGGCCTCTTTTTCCCTCAACCCATATGCAAAAGTGAATACTGGAAATTCAACACCAGTCTTCTTGAAGAAGTTTTGTTCAAAGAAGCCTTTGTGCTTTCTGGGCCGTCAAACTCTCAAAGAAGCCCTCTTTCTCTTCATTAGCGTTACGGTGGGATAACACAAAAGCTCAGATTAGAGTGTTTTGTCAGCATTTTGTTTCCAATGCAACTGATGTTAAAAATATAACAATGGCTTGTTTAGAAGCTGATATTATATGGTTAGAGAGTAAACTGGCTAAATATAGTAATAGGAGAGACCACAGGTTATTGGTTGAAAAGAAGGCTCAACTGAGAGAACCGATTCAGGAGAAACCAGCAGGGTTGTTAATCAGATTAAGGATAAACAATATAAAGGTATTAGATACCCCGAGCAAATCCTTCTTTCAAATGGATTTTGTAAACAAGTCACCCAAAAACCTTTTCTCTGTCCTAGACTTTAGGGGAAACATGGTCGCCAACCCGAGAGATGTAAGGTTGTGCATTCGAGAATTTTTTTTCAAAAGTTTATGCAAAACAAAATGTTTGTGAGCAAACCATGGAATTTCTCACCTTTCATGCCTAACTGAGCCTCAGCGACTGGACCTGGATTCACCAATTACGTTGCCTTAGCCAACACAGGCCCTAGCTGAAATGGACTCGGGGAAAGCTCATGAGATTGACGGCCGACCAGCAGAATATGTCTTGGCTTTTTGGGACCTTTTGGGCCCTGAATTATTGAATATCATGGAATATCCCTGGTGTATGGAGAACTACCACTAAGCTTTAAAAGAGCAGTGGTGTCTCTGATTCCAAAGACTGGGGATCGACGACAGTTAAAAAATTGGTGGCCGGTCTCGTTATTATGTACTGACTACAAAATATTGTCAAAAGTGTTGGCCAGTCGGTTGAAGACAGTAATCCGTGATCTAGTCTACCGTGATCAGAATTACTGCATCCCAAACAGATCTATTTATGATAATAAAAAAAATTTTGATCAGGGATTTAAAGGAGTGCGATTGCTTGGAAAAATATTTTGGGATAATATTCCTCGATTTGGAAAGGGCTTTTGATGGTGTTGATCATGTATTTTTGTATCATGTGCTGGAAGCATGTGGCTTTGGTACCAATTTTAGGGCTTACGTGATTTTGTTGTACAACAATATATTTAGTTTATTTAAAATCAATAACAAACTCAGTTGTCCTGTACAGGTTCAAAGAGGGGTGAGACAAGGAAGCCCCGTTTCTGGGTTATTATTCTCCTTGGTTATGGAATCACTTGTAATTTTATTGTTAGGAATTTTGGGGTAGTGATATATAGATCAGGTAGATCTGTGTAGGTATCATGCTCCGGTTGTCGTGATAGGGAACCCCACATGTAATAAGTTTGTTTAGGCGGTTTGATCGCGTAAGTGTATATTTCTGATCATACAAGGATGATCCTTGTGTTTAAATAGAGTAGGGATTATGCTAATTCCCGTTTGTGTGAAGCCTGTGATGTATCCATTGTCCCGTATGGCAACGCACACAGACACGTATAATAGTTAGGCCCATGAGCGCACACACTAATTAAATCCCCTATCCCCCCCACCCCCAAACAATAAAATTAACCGGAACCCAAATGACGCACTTGGGCTGACAACCCCGACTTGGCAGACACACATTGCTCAGGCAGGCTGAGGCCACACCAACCTCACAAAGGATTGGTCGAAGGGTTTGATGGGGAGATCACACCATTGGACAAAACACCACCAATCGGGAGATGAGGCAGGATGAAGCTCATGATTGGTCAAGGCAGGGGCAAGAAGCTGGCCGCTGATTGGTGGAATAAGGAAGGACTGGTGATTGGCCAAGGGAGGGGCAAGAAGCTTCCCTCGGATTGGAGGACCTGAGGCGAGCAAGAAGCGGCGCACTGATTGGAGAAGCGCCGGTGACATCACGAGCTGACGTTAAAGGTTCAAGGAGACCGACATTTTTCTCTCTCTTGGCCTTCTTGCGTTGGATCCCTTCTTGCGTTGGATCGTCTTTCGGTTGGACTGCCCTCCCTTGCGTTCTTGACCCTGGAGAGATGGTGGAGCACTGATGATTCTCCTCCCCGGTGTTCACGTGCGAGTGACGGGCGAGGCTTGCCGCTCTGCAGCGTATGCTGGCCTAGCAGCGCGCGAGCAAGGGCGCGTCGAGGCCTGGTTCGCGCCAACGACCGGTCGGCCTTCCTCCCGCTAACACCGGAGCCGCGTCCGGACTGCGCTCGGGGCCTGACGATCCCTGACACACCTCAGCCGAGTGGAGATAAGCCCGCACCACACACGTACGACCCCTTTATTTTATTATATATTCCCTTGTCTGTTTGATACATCTGTGTAGGAGCGCTCATTAGGGGGTTTTAGTAACCGGCGCGTTTTCTTGTCCCGGCATTCTGTAAAATAAACCCTTATATTATTTCCCCCTGTATATTATAAACCCGTTCCCGCTTGAGTTAATTTCCCCAGGATTGAAGGCTGATTTTTGGTTTTCGGTCCATACCGTTATATCGTTATATCGGTCCATACCGATTTTCGGTGCAAATCTTTCATACCTGTATTGAAAATCGTGTTAATTCGGGTCGTGTTTTGAGGCCTTGTAGTTGTACAGTGAACACTGTACAACCTTGAGGCTTTGTTTTTCTCTCAGCGGTCCGTGTTTTTGTGATCCAATAACTTTCGTTCTCTGTTTTCCCAATCTTTTCACCCCATAGCCCTCTTCCTTGTGTAAATCACAACTCAAAAAAATCCAAAAAAAAAACATTTCCTTCTCTGTTCTCATTCGTTTATTCATTCTTATTCGTTCGGTCGTTCGTTCTTCGACCACGTGTTTCTCCCCCATTTCCCCAGATAGATTGTCAAATTTCAACTCGTTATTTTATCGTCCATGCGTTATTGTTTTGATTATAGTTACTTTTGGTTTGAATTTCCTGTAACTTGTAATTATTTAATCGTGTTCTGCTCCTCGTGTGCGGCCTTGTAGTTGTACCCCCGTCGGTGTTTGTTATCTTAATCGTGTTTTGCTTGGCTCTTAGTTTTTTTCCCTTCTACCCCGAACATAATACTCTGTCTAACGTTCTAAATCCCCACCTCCCCCCCCCCCCCCACCCCCAAAAACCAAACAAACAAACAAAAAAACCAAAAACATTTATTTTCCTTTCTCCACGTGTACTGTTGACTCATCCTGTATTTTCTGTCCAGGTGTGCTGTTCGCCCCGCCCCCATTAACTCCTTGCCATCCACCGTTTGCCCTTCACGCGACTCGTGGTGGTCCCTCTCGGCTCTCCCCCCGTTGGTATTTTTGTGCACATAAGATTGTTCACGGTTCTGTTTAAATATTATTTAAATATGTATAACCTTTCCCCTTCAGTGTTTTACTCAGTGGTATTTTACAACACGCTGTTTTTCTTCCTATTTAAAAGGCTTTTCTCAATTTCCTCTCCAACTCATTCCACCTCAAAAAAAAGAAATTCAATATCTTATACGTCTCCCTCACTACATGGTCTAAATTCACATTCATTCCATCCCTCCTCCATCATTCTGAACCGGATTGCTAACTTGAAAATCACAACAAACCCAATTTGTTTTCAATGTTCGTCTTTCATTAATCATCCACTTTCTAAACTCCCCTCTTGCCCCTCCCATCCAAATCCCTCCCCTTGCACCTACACTCCTAAACTCCCCCCCTACCCCTCCACTCCTGAACTCCCCCCTTGCCCTTCCACTCCTGAACTCCCCCCTTGCCCTTCCCCTCCTAAACTCCCCCCTCACTCCTCCCCTTCAAAACTCCCCCCCAACCCCTCCCATTCAAATCTCCCCCCATACCATTCCTCTCCAATTCTCCCTCCTCCCCCCTCCTCCTCAAAGCTGCCTCCTCCCCACTTCGTCTCCCTTCTATCTCATACCTCCACCCCCCCCAACCTTCTTCTTTCCTCTGCCCCCCCTCAAACAACCCCTCTCTGTGCCTCATCCCTTCACCTTCAAACCTTTCATCCTCCTCATCCTTCCCTTTCTTGGAACTCTTCTGCAATCGCTGACACACTAACAACTGCTCTCCCTACCTCCCCTCTCATCCTTCATCTTACCCTACTCCTCCCCTCCCCTGTCCTGTACCTGATGCTCCCCCTCTCTCTTCATTAACGGTATGGACCTCAAACATCCGGGGCCTTCGCTCAAACCTGACTGATCTCTCCATACAGGTTGCTTCTGACAATCCAGACTCGATCTGCTTAACAGAGACTTTCCTCCTTCAAGATGTCTCTGATTCCTTAATATCTCTTCCTGGTTACTCCCTCCTCCGGTATGATAGACCTGAGCCTCGGCCTGGTGGTGGGGTGGCTATCTTTATCAAAAACTCTTCCTCACTCTCCTTGCACTGCCCTCTCTCCTCCTCACCCCCAGGAGTACCTCTGGCTACGGCTTCCTCTCCGCTCCCACCTTTTGTTCATATGTGTTCTGTACTGTCCCCCAAACAGTGATGACTCCATCTACATTTCACTGTCTGACAACATGGACCAACTTCTATCCACTCATCCCAACTCTCTCTTCCTCATATGTGGTGACTTCAATTGTCATCATGCCACCTGGTTGGGTGTGGGTTCCTCTCTCACCAGTCATGGCACCTCAGCAAAGGACTTCTGTGACTCACTGGGATTGACACAATCTGTCAATTTCCCGACCCGGATCTCAGCCAATGGAGTATCTTCTCTTCTAGACTTGGTTATGACTAACTTCCCTGCTAATGTCTGCTGCTCTTCTTCTGCTCCAATCGGTTCTTCTGATCATGTACTTGTCAAAGTGGACATCTCTCTGGCCATTCTCAGAGAGCCTCCTCAGCGTCGACGAGTCTGGCATTTCACTCAGGCCGACTGGGACGGTCTTCAAGCAGCCATCAATCGTCTGGATTGGTCTCCCATCTCCACTGCCTCTGACATCAATTCTTCCTGGGAATTCTTCCAAAGCAAACTGATCTCTCTCATGCACAGATTTATCCCATCTTGCCTTCAGTTGTCTTACCCTTCCTCCCGTCCATGGTACACTGAATCTTGTGGTGAGGCAGTTGCCCTGAAACAACTTGCCTTTGCCTCTTGGAAGGCTAATCCAACTGAAGGAAATCTCAGTTCCTTCCACCAAGCTCGGAACAAGTGTGTGTCTACCCTCAGGAGTGCCAGGAAGCACTATCTCTCCTCACTCAAGAATGAACTCTCAAACCTGTCTCCTTCCTCCAAATCCTGGTGGCGTCTGGTCAAATCCGTTTCTGGTGTTTGTTCCCCCTCCATCCCCTCCCTTACCTCAAATGGCCACACAGTTGACATCGCACGTGACAAAGCCGAATGCCTCAACTCTGTGTTTGCCTCAAAATCCTTAGTCCCAAACCCATCTCTCTCTGTTCCCACCTTTCCCAGTCGAACCAAACTGCTCCTGGACTCTGTGACCTTCTCTCCTGACAAGGTGGAGGAGTTTTTGTCAAACCTCAACTCTGATTCTGCAACTGGACCAGATGGCATCAGCCCACGGGTCCTAAAATCCTGCTCTGCCGCTCTATCTCACCCTCTCTCTGTTCTTTTCACCCTATCTTTTGCTCAAGGTCATCTGCCAGCATCCTGGAAGTCAGCAAACATTACCGCTTTACACAAAAAAGGTGCAAAAACAGATCCTTGCAACTACAGACCAATCAGCCGCCTGCTCCCAATTATCAGCAAAGTCATGGAATCCATCATTGCTTCGGATATGAAATCTTTCCTCTTCTCCAATGGCTTGATCTCTGATCATCAATTTGGTTTCAGACCAGGTCACTCTACTCTGGACATGCTGCTTCTGCTGTCTCAACAATGGATGGAGGTCCTCAATGCCAAACAGGAAATCAGAGCTGTCTCCCTTGACATATCACGTGCCTTCGATACGGTCTGGCACCCAGCTCTGCTCACCAAACTCTCCTCCTCTGGTATCCATGGAAATCTCCATGCATGGCTTGCGGACTTCCTCTCTGGTCGTAGTCAACGTGTGGCCCTGAATGGATTTCTCTCATCTCCCCTTCCCGTTCAGGCTGGAGTTCCCCAAGGCAGTGTGCTGGGCCCTGTGCTTTTTCTGGTCTTTATCAATGATCTCTCCGACTCTCTGGAAAATCCTCTGTATCTCTTTGCTGATGACTCCACTCTCTGCTGCTCCATTCCTCTTCCCTCAGATCGGCAGTCTGCAGCCTCCTCACTCTCTGAAGACCTGGACAAAATCACAGACTGGTCAAACATGTGGAACATGTCTTTCAATCCTGACAAATCTCACACTCTTACAATGTCTCTCCGAAAAGATCGACTGGACAACCCTCCCATCTACTTTCTCAACAATCCTCTCCAAGAAGTTTTGTCGCTCAAGCTTTTGGGTCTCACCATCTGCCATGATCTTTCTTGGGAAAACCACATTTCCAAGCTGGCCTCCAAAGCCAGTCGCCGACTGGGCATCCTCCGTCGTGCGAGGTCCTTCCTAGGCACACCTGAGCTCCTCACCACATACAAGGCTTTCATCCGCAGCTCAATGGAATACTGTTCTCCCCTATGGGCTGGTGCTCCTGCCTCACACCTGGCTCGGCTTCACGCTGTTGAATCCAAAGCTTTCAGAATCATTGGAATCTCCCGCGATGAAGCAATCTCTGAGGGCCTTTCACTCACTCACCGCAGGCAGGTAGGTGGTCTTTCTGTCTTCTACCGACTCCTCTCCGGCCTTGCTCCCCCAGCTCTCTCTGTGCTCTGTCCCCCAAATATTCCTACAGGTCGCACAAGATCTGCCAGCCACCCTCTGATGGTTAAACTGCCGAAATCTCGGCTCTCTGCTCACCTTCACTCTTTCATTCCTCTTTTCTCCCACCTCTGGAACAAACTCCCACACTCACTTCAATCACACTCCTCCCTCCAGGTCTTCAAAACAGCTGTTCACCACCATCTCTTATCTTCCCCCATCCAAAACCTTGATCTTTTCTACCCCCACTAATTCACCCCAGATCCACCTTGTTTGAAATTCCAACTTCTTTCCTGGCAGTGTCCATATGTTTTATACCTCTCCCACCCCCCCCCCCCCTTCCCATGCCTCCCCCCCAAAGACCTCTCCCTCCCACAGTTCTCTCGATGTCTCCATGTCTCTCGGTCCCTGCTCTCAAATGTTGTGTTTGTGTCCTTCCCCCTCTCTCCCCATCTTGTCTACCGCTCCCGATGTTATTTGTTTTGTGTGTCTGTTTGTCTTTCTGTGTGATTAATGTTCGCTCTTTCACGAGCCTCGATCTTGTATACAAAAAAAAAAAAAAAAAAAAAAAAAGGAGTGACTGTATCCCCTGGGAGTCCTTCAGTAGTTGTATCAGCTTATGCAGATGCTGTCTGTGTGGTTGTTAAGAAAGAATGATATCCGTGCACTTGTTGAATGTTTAAATCTTTTTTGCCTCGCTTCTTCTTTGAAGTGTAACTGGGACAAAAGTAAAGCCTTATAGATTCCCTGTCTCAAGAACAACCTGGAAAAGTGTGAGTACCACCTGTGCATTTGTCAGCAAAGTTAAAATGGGTGGAAGATAGAGTCAAATACCGAGGAGTTTTCCTGGGATCTCCAGATTACGTCCTCAAAAATTGATGGTTGAATATGTTTTAAAAAAAGATTGGGACTGTGGAATCGAGCTCTGCCCCACCTTTCCTACAAAGGCAGGGTTCTAGTTGTTAATAATTTGGTGGCTTCTTCTTTGTAGCATAGGTTTATCTGCCTTCAGCCACCAGACGTACTACTAAAGGCAGTGCAGAGGCTATTGGTGGATTTGTTTTTTGCAGTGGTCACCATTGGTTACTGCCAAATGTTATATGTCACCCTTTGTCTGAAGGTGGCCAAGGACTTATTGACATCAAAAGTCATACAATGGCTTTTCGGTTGTGCACCATACAGCAGTTGATGTACAAAGAACGACTGCCAAGCTGACTTCTGGCCTATCACATGTTGCGAAAAGCAAGTGGGCTCGGATACGACCTTGAACTTTTTAAAATCAAACTCCAACATGTTGACATCTTGTCTACCATCATTCTATCAAAGCCTTCTGAACGCCTGGCAAAGCCTTTCGGTTAGTGGCCAGTAGGAAACTTATGCTACGAACGTGTAAGGGTGTAAAGTTAAAGCTCTGAGGATCTAAGGGTCTAAAATGTTTAGGATTTGAGGGTCGAAAGTCATAGGTCTGGAAAAATGTCGAAGGGATCTTAGAGGTCTCAAAGTTATATTCCAAAAGCACGTAATTAACGTTACACGGATGTGAACAGTTGAGTAACAACATGGCGTCTATTGTTAATTCCCCAAACTCTGGTTTTCTAGGGCTCTGGATTCTGCACTCCAACCTCCCCCCCTCCCCCCCCCCCCACCGCTCTTTTCTCCAAACTGAATCTGCATTAAATATAAATGCCTCTTTAAATATATGTTTTAAGAATGCATTTCAACCCTTGTATCACATTCATAAATGCTACACCTGTTCTTCTTCCCCCACCATGGTACATCTCTTCTTCCTCCTCAAAATGGTTATTTCCCTTCCCCCCCCCCCCCCCTCCTGCATCCCTCCTCACCACACCCTCTCAAAGCTTCCGCCTCACCCCACCACCTATATGCCCACCCCTCTGGGCTGGCTCCCCTGCCTCACATCTTGCTCAGCTTTTCACCATGGAAATCAAGTGGCATGTCCCACGATAAAGCTGAGGCTATGGGCCTATCACGTCACCCTCGCAGACAGGGCGGTGGTCTCTCTGTCTTCCACCACCTTCCACCCACCACACAGGTTCCTCCAGGGCTCTTGCGGTCCACATCCCTCTTCTGGAAAAACTTCCCAAATCCCAGATCACTGCTCACCTCCACTCATTTGTTCCTCTTTTGTCCTGACTGGAAACAACTTCCACATCTGCTTCAATCACATTCTTCCCTCCAGGTCTTCAAGACAGCTGTTCACCACCATCTAAGATAATCCTGAATCCAAAACCATGATATTTTCTACCCGTGTTAACTCTTCCACCCCACCCCAATCCCTCCTCTTTGCACATTTCCAGTTTTCCCTCCTGTATCCATCTTGTCCACCCCATGCATCTTCTCCTGCCCCCCCCCCCCTCTCCAAATTCCTCCCTACACCTATGGTTTGTCTAACTTCCCCCGTCTTGGCTTTCGGCTCTGCCGTTGACGTTTCACCCCTCTCTCTGTGCTCTTCTTTTCGTCCCGTTGTGACATGATCCATTTGGTGTATTCGTACAAGCTCTTCCACGAAAAAAAATCCTCAACTATGTGTACAAAAAAAGTGTGTGACAATTCAAGTGACAATGAACGGTATTTGCACGGTCAGACTTTACACTTAACAAGATCACATTTTCTGTGTACTGTATGTTCAAAATTGTCACTTTGAAAGTGTGTATTATGATGACATCTATCTATAATTCCAGTAATCTCTGTGTGTTTGTTTGTTTGTACGTTTGTACGTTTGTCTGTGACCGCTGTTTCTCGACAACCACGGGTCCGATATACTTTAAACTTGCCAGGTATATTGCTGGGGACCCGAGGATGTGCCTTTTCAAGGTTTCATATTAATCGGACAATTACTTACCGAGCTATGTCCAAAAAACGATTCAACCAATCAGAGAGCAGCGAGCTATCGCGTGTGCCGAACGTGGCGGACACACTCTGCCTCGGATGGCACATTTGAGAGCGTATTCATTTATTTCACGTTTGCAAACTATGTTGGCGCTATGTTGGCGTTAAACTATGTTTTAAAACTAATAAAAACCCCGGGGGGATTGTCACTGTACTCGCAAGCCGTTCGCCGTTCGCTTTGGCGTTGCGAATGGACCAAAACATTTCATGCACCAAACCATTTCATGTAAAGCGTTCGCCGTTCGCTTTGGCGTTGCGAATGGACCAAAACATTTCATGGACCAAACCATTTCATGTAAATAGAGGGGGGGATATAATTTTAGATATAGATATAGTACGGGCATGCCCTAGTTCTTATAATGTATGTATACATTAAATATATTTATTGTTGGACAATTTATAAATAAAGCTACCAAGTAAATGGTATCGATCCTTTAACAAGTAAACAAATAAATTTTTTTAGGGCTACACACTTATTTTTAAAAAAGTAAAAATTTACATTTTTTTTTTACTTTCTAAAATTTAATTTTGATGCATGAAAATGTACCAGAAAATAGGACTGGGCCAAATTTCAGGTCTCTAGGACGTATGGAACCTAGAAAACGAACGGCTCAAAGATTTGAAACGGGACAAAAAAAACAAAGTTCAGATGAAGTTAAATAAAAGTGTGGAAAAAAAAAAGACAGTTCCCAATTCGACCAGCATTTGCCATGGACAATAAACAAGGCCCAAGGACAAACACCTCAAAGCGTTTGCCTTCACCTGGAAAAACGTGTTTTCCCATGGACAACTATGTTGCTTTTTCACGCACAACAGGATTTTCCGGACTCAGTTACGATGACTGCCCACAATATCGCACATTTGGCAAAAATATTGATGTCCAAGTAGCACTCCTGTATCACACCAACAATTCAATTCAAACAATCCTAAAATTGATTCATAGTCTATACACCATTCAGACATCAACAATTTCATCTTTGAAAGGCCACATCCACATCGATCTCATCACAACATGAATAAACCCAAACTTCCACCCTGGATATTTGGAACAACAGAGTCAGTAATATATCAACATCAAAAGCCTGGTGTGTATCATCACTATTTATCACGTTCATTATTTACGAATTGCCATTTCACAGCGTCACTTCGCTACTTATTGTAAAAGTATAGGAATAACTACTAATGACCTATCCCTACATGTATGTGTTATATTATTACTAGTCCCTCCATGAACCTTAGACAATGAAGAAAAAACATTGGTAGGCTAGCTCTGTCAAAGACAAATTAATACATAATCCCACATTCAATACTCAGCCAAAGTGAGATCAGGATTTAAAGGCCACCAGGAGTGGGGACCTCCAATATGTCAACCAAATTCTCCAATATTGAAGAGCGCACAGTCAAACAGGTGAATAACATGGATCGAGTCACTTTGAACCTGGCAACGAAATGTGTACACCCACTCTGATCCATTGAATACAGAGAGAAGCAAAATAATTATGAAAAAAATAGTAATATCCACGTCAACAGCTGAACATGAAATTAATAAACTGGATGGTATTCTTAGAATACTTACCCTGCGCAGTTAACTTGGTGAGCCAACTCTTCTGTTTTTTAATTTTTGGAAAAAAAAATTTGAAAATTGAAGGATTTTTCTTTATACTGATCAGATCAAGCGTTGTACTTGTCGAATTATGACGTCATAATGAAGGCACTGATGAAGTAATCATCGTCATATCTTATTCCCCATGGTGAGTACTTGAAAATGAGCCTTGTTTCAACATTTTCCATTGAGCGGTTTGGGAGATATAGAGGTGAAACGTTTTTCCAAGATGGCGTCCGTACCACTGACCGCCGATGACGTCACAATTATGAATAAAAACTTTTTACACGTGGAGGCACTCCTATGGTAAAATTTGGTGTCAATTGGACCAACGGTTGCTGAGAAAATGATTTTTTTTTTAATGCAGACATGTACGTACACATGCCACATGTACGCACACCACACGTACGCACGCCACACGTACGCAACTGAATGCTTAACCCTACTTTTCGCTTCGCGAGCGCAGGGTAATAAAGCATCTTACATTTAGGTCTGAAAACCCAAGTGCTCAGCAAAATAAGCACAAACACTAGTATAACTAAAACAAATGCATTGTAGGGGTCATCTCTGACTGCACAATGTGGAATACAGCTACGATTGACGCACAGCTTATTTTGCTGAGCACTCACGGTTACCTTGCATCATCATTTGAGCCACATCAGTGTTATTGCGCATGCATGGTCAGATTTACAAATCACATGGGCTTATGCTCAAGCAAAATAATAAAGCCTCAAAACACCTCAAGTATGTGATCAAAATACAACCACATTTCCTGATTTAAAAATAAAGAAAGATCGAACTGTAGTCAAATTCCGACTGCACAACAAAACTGCAACGAAATAAGCAGCACCCATACAGGAAAGGCCAAACATCGATCATTATTATATAAAACAAAAGCAAGAGTTGAAGCTATGTTGCTAAGCAACTTCAGGTAAGCAGATAGTCCATATAATTGCTTAATGAAAAGAACATATGAAAATACAGTAACTCACGATCACAACCAATTCAGCATTCAGCGGTCCAGTGGATCACACTACTCTGGCACGACATGTCCTGCGCATTTCCTATTTTAATTTTTTACAGAGAACCGATGCCGGTATGAAAGGTGGAAGGGACGATGGGGCGGAGCGGCCAATTGAACACGGCAACCATGCGCCCACCCCCTTGCACCATTATCACCACCCACTCGTGTCAGCCTCACAAAGAGGCAAACAATGTCCAATGGGACAAGCTAGAGAAGAGATTCACTTTTGGGCGTGTAAGAATACCTCACCACAACGATCTCTGTCAGGTATTAGCACTTTCTGTGTGTAAGGTCCAAGGACCAACTGGAATGCAGTGCCCAGAAATTGAAATGGCAAATGTGTATTGCAGTCTTTATAAGAGTACATTGTACTTCAACAACACACTTTTGAGAAACACGCACAATCATCAAATATAAACTACGTAAACATCCAAATTTACTGAGCTTGAAAAATGATCACAGTTTGCTGAACAAATGTTTCCTTTGGTGCTACTTAGATATGGGAAATATTGTATACAAACAGAAGACTTTTCATTGTTGGTACTGTATACTATACTACATTCACAGGTGTATATTCCGACAAAGTTCTGGTTAATTTAACAACTGTGCATTTCCACAATGCTGCTGTTTCAGGAACAAAATAATTTTGTGGTTGAGGATGGGGTGGGGATAGGTATGGAAATGAATGGAAAATAAGGAATTGCATCGGAGCTTTTTGCGTGGACTATAGCAATAATGATATGCCAGTTAACTGTTAAAACATGATTGCACTGGTGCATCCCGTTATCACATCACCATTATGGAGTTACGATAGTCCAACACATGCAAATAAAATACAATGAGGTGTATTTACAAAAATAAAAAAATACATGTACAGTGCCTTCAGAAAGTATTCACACCCCTTGACTTTTTCACATTTTATGGTGTTACAGCCTGAATTTGAAATGGACTAAATAGAGATTATTTTGTCACTGATCAACACATAATACCCCATTATGTCAAAGTGTAAATTTTTTTTTTTTAAATAAAGTTTTATAAAGCAAATAAAAATGAAAAGCTGAAATGTCTCGAGTTAATAGGTATTCAACCCCTTTGCTATGACACTACAAATTGACCTCAGGTGCATCCAATTTCCTTTGATCATCCTTGACATGTCTCTGCAATCTGAATAGAGTCCACCTGTGGCCAATTCAATTGATTGGACATGATTTAGAAAGAAACACCTTTCCATACAAGGTCCCACAGTTGACAGTACCTGTCAGAGCAGAAACTCTACCAAGAAGTACAAGGAACTGTCCGTATAACTCCGAGATAGAATTGTGAGGAAAAACAGATTTAGGGAAGGGTATAAAACAATTTCTAGATTATGAAAGTTCCCAAGAGCACAGTGAGCTCCATAATTAGGAAATAGAAGGAATATGGAACTACCCAGACTCTTCAGAGAGCTGGCCGTCCGACCAAACTGAGCAACCGGGTAAGAAGGATCTTGGGCAGGGAGGTTTCCAAGTACCCAATGACCATGCTAACAGAACTACAGAGTTTCTTGGCTGAGATGGCTGGATGGACAACAGTCACTGCAGGACTTTACAAATTTAGGCTTTATGGGAGAGTGGCCAGACGGACGCCACTCCTGAGAAAATGCACATGCCAGCACACCTGGAGTTTGCAAAAGGGCAAATGAAAGACTCAGAGCATGATGGAAAATATTATGTGGTCTATTGAGATAAAAAAAAAATTGACCTCTTTGGCTTGAATGCAAAGCACTATGTCTGGTGGAAACCGAGCACAGCTCATCATTCATCTAACCCGTCCCGACCATGAAACATGGTGGTCACAACATCATGCTATGCGGATTCTTTTCAGCAGCAGGGACTGGAATTCTTGTAGGGATCGAGGGAACAATGCATGGAGCAGAATACAGGCAAATGCTTGAGGAGAACCTGTTTTAGAGTGCAAAAGACCTTAGATTGCGGCAAATACTTTAGTACCACAACAGGACAATGATCCCAAGCATACAGCCAAATCAACACTGGAATGGCTTCAGGACAAGAACGTGAAAGTCCTTGAGTGGACCAGCCAATGCCAAGACTTGAATCCCATTGAGAATCTGTGGAAAGACTTGAACATTGCTGCTCACTGACACTCACCATCCAACTTGACAGAGCTTGAGCAAATTTGCAATGAAGAATAGGAGAAACTTCCTAAATCCAGATGTGTAAAAATATTTTGCAGATTATAACCTGAGTTTGAAGCATCTGATGTTTTCTCTTTTCTACTTATGTTTTTTTCCTCTCTCACTCTCTCTCCATTTCTCATGTGACCTTTAATTGAGATCAAACGTAAGTGTGTTGACATCTAATAAGGATGGAGACATACCTTTGACACAATAATTGCTTCATGTTATATTTTCTACTTAATTATATATTATTATTTTACTTAATTATACATATTTTTTGACGATAGTGCATATTTTTCAAAAGTGTGTTCTTGAAGTACAATGTACTCGTATAAAAATTGCAATACACATTTGCCAAAAATGGAATATACATATTTTGCAAATATACATAAATTAAAAATAAAGCAAACGGTTACATGGATCATCTCAGCCATGCCAAGTTGTCCTTTTTATAGCACACCCCAGTATGCCCCATCACTCAGGCTGGATGCAAAGATTTGCAAAATGACAGATCTATCCTTGGCCAAAGACATAATGGATTTTTTGTCTCATTCATTCATTTATTCATATTTAACCCAAACCTGTAAAGAAGAAAGGATTGAAAAATATATACGATCAAGTAGAAAATATAATGTGAAGCAAATGTGTCAAAGGTATATCTCCATCCACGTTAGAAGTCAACACACTTACGTTTGACCTCAATTAAAGGTCACATAAAAAATTAAAGGTCAGATGAGAAATGGAGCGAGCGTGTGAGAAAAGAGATGCTTCAAACTCGGGTTATGATCTGCAAAATGTATTTTTTTCAAAGGGCACATGACCTGTTGAATCCAAGATTGAAGCAGGTCATCTCTGTATTGGAGTCTATACTTGTGCCATGTTTGGTTGAAATACCCTCTGTTCTGACAAGTTTCTTTTGGTTCACAACTTATGTTGGTAGAGATCTATCACAACAGACTCACAGCTGTAATTGCTGTGAAAGGTGCTTCAACCAAGTATTGACTCAGGTGGGTGGACACTTATCCAACCGAGATATTCTAGTTTTGTATTTTTAATTAATTTTCTGAAGTTTATAGAATTTGTTTTTGACTATGAAGTTGGGGGTTACAATATGTAAATAAAGGTGGAAAAGTCTGATTTAATGACAATTAATTCCAGGCTACAAGGTAACAAAAGTTTTAAAAATTGAAAGGGGGTGTAGACTTTCTTTTGGCACTGCACAAGAGAATTCTAACGCTACAAGTCCCCTTCAGCCACCATGCACCAAAAGTACATGCTGTATAACACTCTACATAGAATGTCGGTGTTACCAAAGCAGTTTCTTGGCAAGGTTTACACTGGTTGGTTTTTCTATGCCTTCCCAGCATTGGTTGTCTGTGCTCTATCTTCTTAAATGCTGAGTGTCAAGCAAGAAAGCAGCACATACTATTTCCTTAAGTTATATATTATTTGGTAGGACTTTTCTGGGGTTTGAACCACAGACCTCCCAGACGCAGAGCATACGTGCACATGCATTCGCTAGACAAGACAAACACACACTGAGTGATACTCCACAAATTAGTTTTTTTTTTTTTTTTTTTTTTTTTTTGTATAAAAGATCGAGGCTCGTGAAAGAGCGAACATTTATCACACAGAAAGACAAACCGACAAACCGACACATAACCTACACATAGAACAAATAACATCGGGAGCGGTAGACAAGATGGGGAGAGAGTGGGAAGGACACAAACACAACACAACACAACACAACATTTTAGAGCAGGAACCGAGAGACATGGAGACATCGAGAGATCTGTGGGAGGGAGAGGGCTTTGGGGGGGAGGCATGGGAAAGGGGGTGGGAGAGGCATAAAACATATGGACACTGCCAGGACTACCAGGAAAGAAGTTGGAATTACAAACAAGGTGGATCTGGGGTGAATTAGTGGGGGTAGAAAAGATCAAGGTTTTGGATGGGGGAAGATAAGAGATGGTGGTGAACAGCTGTTTTAAAGACCTGGAGGGAGGAGTGGGATTGAAGGGAGTGTGGGAGTTTGTTCCAGAGGTGGGAGAAAAGAGGAATGAAGGAGTGAAGGTGAGCAGAGAGCCGAGATTTCGGCAGTTTAACCATCAGAGGCTTGCTGGCAGATCTTGTGCGACCTGTAGGAATATTTGGGGGACAGAGCACAGAGAGAGCTGGGGGAGCAAGGCCGGAGAGGAGTCGGTAGAAGACGGAAAGACCACCAACCTGCCTGCGGTGAGTGAGTGAGAGGCCCTTGGAGTTAGCTTCATCACGGGAGATTCCAATAATTCTGAATGCTTTGCTTTCAACAGCGTGAAGACGAGCTAGGTGTGAGGCAGGAGCACCAGCCCAGAGGGGAGAGCAGTATTCCATTGAGCTGCGGATGAAAGCCTTGTACGTGGTGAGGAGCTCAGGTGTGCCAAGGAAGGACTTCGCACGACGGAGGATGCCCAGTCGGCGACTGGCTTTGCAGGCCAGCTTGGAAATGTGGTTTTCCCAAGAAAGATCATGGCAGATAGTGAGACCCAAAAGCTGCAGCGACAGAACTTCTTGGAGAGGATTGTTGAGAAAGTAGATGGGAGGGTTGTCCAGTCGATCTTTTCGGAGAGACATAGTAAGAGTGTGAGATTTGTCAGGATTGAAAGACATGTTCCACTTGTTTGACCAGTCTGTGATTTTGTCCAGGTCTTCAGAGAGTGAGGAGGCTGCAGACTGCCGATCTGAGGGAAGAGGAATGGAGCGGCAGAGAGTGGAGTCATCAGCAAAGAGATAGAGAGGATTTTCCAGAGAGTCGGAGAGATCATTGATAAAGACCAGAAAAAGCACAGGGCCCAGCACACTGCCTTGGGGAACTCCAGCCTGAACAGGAAGGGGAGATGAGAGAAATCCATTCAGGGCCACACGTTGACTACGACCAGAGAGGAAGTCCGCAAGCCATGCATGGAGATTTCCATGGATACCATAGGAGTAGAGTTTGGACTTCCTCTAGGAGTAGTAGAGTCTAGGAGTAGTAGAGAGATACCATAGGAGTAGAGTTTGGACAGTTCCAAATTCAAATCAATTACACTTATCAAGGAATCAGCTTAACAAAAGTTAACCATGTAATATCCTTGCTTGCTGTAAGGCTCGGGGATCTTTAAAATCAAGAAGCAGCAAATAGCTGGAAACTTTACCCCTGATCAAGTTTTCCTGGTAGTCGAGTAATGATTACAGATTTAAACTAAAACGGCACTCAGTAGAGAACATACCTCCACCTGGTGAACAGTTTACTTTTGTATCTTGCTGATAGGCCGGATCTGGATTGAGACATGAACCAAAATCGAATCGACTTGTTCTCGTCACCGAACCAACTCGTCCACAAAGTTCATTCATAAATCGTCCATAACTTTTTAAAATATCATGTTTTTTTAAAAATCGCTTTTCACCTGATCTCTCAATGGTGAAAAAGCACTTAAAATTAAATAATTACGTAGTGTGTTCAAAAAGTATCCGACCTTTATTTTTCGTGCGTAAAAAAAAAGAAGCTAGGGAGGCGTTGATTGGTGCACGTATGTAGGCGATCCTAATGCGCACGCGTGAATTTTTTCCCACCTGCAGAAGCTGTCATTCGACGCCAGACCGCCGATGAGTGAGGACATGTAAGTGAGCGCCGTCGGATTTTCGTTTTTGACAAAATGACGGAAAAACTTGAACAACGCTACTGCATCAAATTTTGTGTTTTTTGGCCCCGGGGATGTTGGATGCTTCCATTGTGATGACTGCAACTTGGTTTCTGGGTCGTACCCATAAACCCAGGACTCATCGCCAGTGATCACTGTGTTGAGGAAGCTGGGATCGCTGTTCACAGTCTCCAGCATGTCCTGTGCGATCTCCAAACGGAGTTGCTTCTGCTCAATCGTTAGCAGCTTTGGTACGAACTTCGCTGAGATTCTCCTGAAGCCCAAATCCTCCTTCATAATGGAATGAACGGTGTTGAATTTTGCGGATCGTTTCACTTGGGAATCGCCAAACTTTACACAAAATTTGATGCAGTAGCGTTGTTCAAGTTTTTCCGTCATTTTGTCAAAAACGAAAATCCGACGGCGCTCACTTACATGTCCTCACTCATCGGCGGTCTGCCGTCGAATGACGGCTTCTGCAGGTGGGAAAAAATTCACGCGTGCGCATTAGGATCGCCTACATACGTGCACCAATCAACACCTCCCTAGCTTCTTTTTTTTTTACGCACGAAAAATAAAGGTCGGATACTTTTTGAACACAGTAGTATTGTAGCCGAATCCATATTCAGATATTCACCAAAATCGAAACGACTAGTCCTTTTCACACACAAAACCTATCCACCAAGTTTCGTTCAAATCAATCCACAACTTTTTGAGATATCCTGCTACATATCATTTTGGCCATATCACTCAATGATGAAGGGTGCGGTGTTGGGCTAGCGCCTAGGGTGCCGGCTTAGGATCCTAGGATCCTGGGTTAGAATCCCGGTCGATTGCCGAATTAACACCAGGGGGGTTGACTCAGCCTGTCATCCTTCCGAGGTCGGCTAATTGAGTACCAGTTCACTGGTAATTCCCTGTTTGTCGTTAAAGGCGGCAAAAACAGTTGGCGTCAGGAAGGGCATCCAGCCGTAAAACATCGCTTCAAAAAGGGGACCGAAAAACAACAACAACAACAACAACCACGGTTCCCGAAAAAGGCCAACCCCCGCTTTGCGGGGAAAAATGGCCTCTAAAAGGTGGTTTTACTCAATGGTGAAGAATTACTAAAAATTATACTAGCTGGATCCGGATCTTCACCAAAATAGAATCGATTCTTCCTTGTCACACACACACAACTTGTCCAACAAGTTTCATCCAAATCCATCCATAACTTTTTGAGATATCCTACTATATGTTGGTTTTAGCCCCATTTCCCAATAATGAAGAATCGCTTAAAAAATTAAATAACCCTCATATCCGAATCCATATTGAGATCTTCACCAAAAACGAATCTCTTTGTCCTTGTCAGACACCCAACCGGTCCACCAGGTTTCGTCCAAATCCATCCACAAGTTTTTGAGATTTTGGCCCGATCACCCAATGGTGAAGAATCAAAAATATTGTAGTAGCCGGATCCAAATCCGGATCTTCACCAAAATCTACTTGTCACATACGCTACATCTCTGCCAAATTTTGGCCGAATGCGTCCACAACTTTTTGAGATATCTTGTTCACAAACGGACAAACGGAAAGACAGGGGTGAAAACATAACCCCATCCACCTTTGGTGGCAGAGGTAACTAGAACAGCACTCGGTAGAGAGCATGCCTCCAACCGGCTGACCAGTTTACGTTTTGTATCCCACCGATAGGTCAGATATGGATCTGGTTTCAGAAAAGCTAATTGGCTTGTTCTTTCCACTTACCCAACTCATCCACCAAGTTCTGTCACAAGTCATCCTCAACTGTTTGACTTTTTGAAACATCATGCTATATATAGTTTTTGATCCTGTCACTCAATGGTAAAGAATCAATTCAAAATGAAAAAAAAGAATTCTCGTATCCGGATCCGGATCTTCACCAAAATCTAATCATTTTATCCATGTCGCATCCACTACTTCTCCACCAAATTTCGTCCGAATCCATCCACAACTTTTTGAGATATCATGTTCACAAACAAACAGAGAGGAAAAAACCTTCGGTGGCAGAGGTAAATGTAGTACCTTACCGACCTCTATTTGCAGTCACTTTATTCCTACACACGTGACAATAATGGCAAGCATAACTGCTGCCAAGAAGGATTAATAAATCTGCCTCGATGGTAAATCGGTTTGAGATATGCTTGGATCATTTCGGGAAGTAATAACAGAAATGAGAAGCAAAAGTATTATATCACTATTTATTATCTTGTTTGTAGAAACAAGATGTATAGACTGGAGGTTCATACGAACAAAACAAAAACAATATTAGCCAGTTTCATCTCTCGTCTCATTCAGTGCTTACACCGTGCAATATTGTCACAAATCTCTCAACATGCAGCTTGCTTCTCTTACTCAAGGTCTTTTCTGGAGAAGATATTTTTCTTTTTTTTGTATACAGTCTCGAGCCTCATGGAGGAGCTAGAACATAAAACAGGTCAGCGCATCACAGAAGTAAAGGAACAGTAGAAAGAGGTGGGACACGCGAGCAGTAGGGTTGAGGGTGAAAATAAAGGCAGACTTGGCCACAAGGAACGGTGGGAGAATGAGACCAAGGGGAGAACACAGGATGAACAAGATGCATACAGCCACAAAGTTTCAATCACAGAAGTGAAAGGACATACTGGAAACTTGGAAGGAGATGGACTTGGGGAGGGTTAATGGGTTAGAAAAGATCATGATTTGGATGGGGGGGATGGTGGTGAACAGCTGTCTTGAAGCCCCAGAGGGAAGAATGAGATTGAAAAGACTGAGGAAGTTGGATCCACAAGCAAGAAAAAAAGAAAGAAAAGAGGAACAAATGAGTGTAGGTGAACAGTGAGTCTGGATTTTGGGAGTTTCACCAGAAGGATGTTTCTACAAAATAAGGATTTTTATTCTGTAAAAATGGCCACAACTTTCCCGAGATTAACAATTATTCAATTACCCTTGCAGGTAGCAGGGGCACTGAAAACAATACTGCCATTCCAGTTATGTTAATCATTTCAGTTAATCTTATGTGTCCGTTTGTCATTAATGTTAGCTCTTACACGAGCCTCGATCTTGTATTCAAAAAAAAAAAAAAAAAAATGGCGCTACTCAAAAGAGAAAAAAAGGGCATCATTCACCAGGACATCGAAAGGCCTATGCCAGGAGTTGGAATGTTGAACGCAGTCATCCCTCTTACCAACATATGTTACAATCACCAACAGCACAAAGGCATTGCATTGACCAGGGAAGAATGACTCATTGTATACTCAAATGAGAGTAAGGTTAACACAAAATATGAGAAAGAAGTTCAAAAAGACACCGTATTTGCCACAACTTAACATAGCTCATACTGCCTTTATCACAATAAAGGAAGAAATTAATTTAAACTCGAGACAGTTCTTGCCTGATGCTGTGGCTGGAGTTAGGAGAACTTTGTGGAAGAATTTAGCAAAAATTTGTTGTATACTTAATTAGTGTGAATTCCATTCCCATGACCAAGCAGTGAGGGATTGTCAGCATGCCACGCTAGGTGGAATTGTAGCTCGTCTCGGGAGAGCCCTCAGTCAAACTAATATTAACGACAAATGTAAAAACAGTCTCAATTGTGAATGCTAGTGATGTTCTGTGTTGGCGGACTGGTAGAACAAAGGAAGAAATCAGTAGAACGTTGATAAAAGTGTACTACCAGCCATGGAAAGAAAGAAGTTTTTGAGCGTTAACCCTGAGTAGGAGCTTGATGATGGTGATGATGATTATGATGATGATGAATCAATCATTTTGGTTTATTGTTAACGTCAAACACTGGTCAAAGCAGTCCGAAGACTGACATTTGTCAAGTTTACAATTAAAAGTGTTTCATAAAACTTACAAATATATATAGAAATAAAAATTGTATAA
This sequence comes from Myxine glutinosa, assembly GCF_964187855.1. Lineage (NCBI taxonomy): Eukaryota > Metazoa > Chordata > Myxini > Myxiniformes > Myxinidae > Myxine > Myxine glutinosa. The sequence goes on from NC_136272.1 coordinate 79,620,143, forward strand.
AATTACATTAATATGTGTATTTATGCATCAAAATTAATGTACGGAATAAAAATGCAAATTAGCCAGAAAATAAGGAGACATTGTAGATTACAATGAAAGGTATTACATGGAGGAGCATTGGAAAAAATACTAATAAAAATACAAAAAAGAAGGGGGAAATGGACATTTAATGATACAATATTTTGACTCGTCATTTAATTATTATAAAATATTCAAACATTCAAATTGAGCATGGCAGTCAGGCTTGGTATCGTCGATTGTTTATATCTGTGTTCTACAGAAGGACATGTCCAAATATTTAGTATTTCTGAATTGGATACAAGATTCGGATTGGGATTGATAATGATGATGATGATGGAGAAAATAACTCCACAAGAGTGATCACAGAAGAGTATATGACAGAAGGATGACCTTCAATAAAGGGAAAGCATTTGCAGAAATTTGACTCATAAGCTCCTAAACTGAACACATTATTGTCTCCGAATTGGCTACATCATGAACAAAGATTCAGTTGTCCACCTAATGTCCAACACATTGCATTCTTGCGAGTGCTCAACCCCCTTGAGAAGCGGCCAGTTAAAATGCATTACAGCAAAATGGACGACACATATGGAAGCACAAGTTTGCGCAGGCAATCGAGGTCATTTAAAAACTTGCACCGAAGAAAGAAAAACAAATAAACAATCGTTCAAACATCGATATTGAATGAATAGCCAATAATATATACAGTATTTCCATAAGAACAACCATTCAAAGTACATACTGGATAAATCATACTATTACTAGCCGAAACCCGTGGAACATCCACGGAAGGGAGGATGTGGTGTATGGATAGAGTGTACCATTATGGATGGCATAGTGGATTTGCTTGTCCGAGTAAGAGTTAGGAAAAAATATGAGAATGAAGAGTGCATATATGAACAACGATCGCCGACACCGGCACAAATGCATGCTCTGGATTGTCCACTCAGTGGACGGCTTGCTTTCGCCTTCGCCTGTCCAATCAGCGGACGGCTTGCTTCGCCTTCGCCCAGCAGACGCCAATACGGTGGCGTCGTAAGATGGCGTCGTATCGGCAGTTAATCGGATGCTTTTGGGCCCCAACGTCGGCTAATTCAGATTTTTCGAGTATGGCTGTACGTGATAAACAAAGAGCGCGGTTCGTAGATCGTAAATCCATTAGTGCCGTGGGCATCGGGTCACTGGGTGTGGCATAAAAGGGATAACAAAGTCGAGTCCTTACGCTATTATTATATAGATAATTAGAGACGTGTCTGTTTGTTTGACTTCTCTGCACTCTTGAACCGCTGGATGGAATTAGTTGAAAACTGGTGTTTGTAAACGGAGTATGCACAGGAATGTTTTGGGCATGAAAAAAAAAAAATTCAAGCATTGGGGGGGGGGGGGGGGGGGGGGAAGAACCTCAATTCTCTTGATGTAAATATGTATGGCATATCACCACTCCCGGTGGGAGTGGGTATTAAGTCATACTTTGATACTCCAATTCTGGATCTGGACATATGCTGTTCCCAATTGTGGTGGAATTAACCAATCAGTAAGTCGCAGGGAATTAACCTGTGCATAAGGATAGCTTATTCCAGTAGTGATTATAATTATTAGCAGAGAAAAAAAAAAAAGAGGGCATTATCGAAAATATCCTATGTGCTGAACATATTAGCAGACACAAATATGCAATTAACAGCACTCAGGTTAAAAACATTCATTTCAAAGGCCTCATATTATTGGCAAATAAAATCCGAGCAAGTATCCCATGCAATCAAAATGGGATCTTACGAGTTACAATGGCCTAGCAAACAGCAAAGACAGGGACTTCACGGGATCAAAAAGCTTGCATTCCTCGTGATTGCAGGCATAGAAGTGGCGAAGACAACAACTTTGATAACCCCAGTGCCCCTGTGCTTAATCAAGGAAGGGTGTATAACAAAGCCTTGTTGAGATTTAGTGAAGCAACTACAGTATTCACTTTCTTACAAAATGCTGCCACAACCAAAAAGTGCAAAGGCTGGTCCAGATATCTCCAAGACTAGTTTTCCATTCTACGATGTAATCTCAAGTGGTTAATGTGTGTTGTGAAGTGTGTGTTGTGAAGTGTGTGTTGTGAAGAGAAGTGTGTGTTGTGAAGAGAAGTGTGTGTTGTGAAGTGAAGTGTGTGTTGTGAAGTGAAGTGTGTGTTGTGAAGTGAAGTGTGTGTTGTGAAGTGAAGTGTGTGTTGTGAAGTGAAGTGTGTGTTGTGAAGTGAAGTGTGTGTTGTGAAGTGAAGTGTGTGTTGTGAAGTGAAGTGTGTGTTGTGAAGTGAAGTGTGTGTTGTGAAGTGAAGTGTGTGTTGTGAAGTGAAGTGTGTGCGTTGTGAAGTGAAGTGTGTGTGTTGTGAAGTGAAGTGTGTGTGTTGTGAAGTGAAGTGTGTGTGTTGTGAAGTGAAGTGTGTGTGTTGTGAAGTGAAGTGTGTGTTGTGAAGTGAAGTGTGTGTTGTGAAGTGAAGTGTGTGTTGTGAAGTGAAGTGTGTGTTGTGAAGTGAAGTGTGTGTGTTGTGAAGTGAAGTGTGTGTTGTGAAGTGAAGTGTGTGTTGTGAAGTGAAGTGTGTGTTGTGAAGTGAAGTGTGTGTTGTGAAGTGAAGTGTGTGTTGTGAAGTGAAGTGTGTGTTGTGAAGTGAAGTGTGTGTTGTGAAGTGAAGTGTGTGTTGTGAAGTGAAGTGTGTGTGTTGTGAAGTGAAGTGTGTGTGTTGTGAAGTGAAGTGTGTGTTGTGAAGTGAAGTGTGTGTTGTGAAGTGAAGTGTGTGTGTTGTGAAGTGAAGTGTGTGTGTTGTGAAGTGAAGTGTGTGTGTTGTGAAGTGAAGTGTGTGTTGTGAAGTGAAGTGTGTGTTGTGAAGTGAAGTGTGTGTGTTGTGAAGTGAAGTGTGTGTTGTGAAGTGAAGTGTGTGTTGTGAAGTGAAGTGTGTGTTGTGAAGTGAAGTGTGTGTTGTGAAGTGAAGTGTGTGTTGTGAAGTGAAGTGTGTGTTGTGAAGTGAAGTGTGTGTTGTGAAGTGAAGTGTGTGTTGTGAAGTGAAGTGTGTGTTGTGAAGTGAAGTGTGTGTTGTGAAGTGAAGTGTGTGTTGTGAAGTGAAGTGTGTGTTGTGAAGTGAAGTGTGTGTTGTGAAGTGAAGTGTGTGTTGTGAAGTGAAATGTGTGTTGTGAAGTGAAGTGTGTGTTGTGAAGTGAAGTGTGTGTTGTGAAGTGAAGTGTGTGTTGTGAAGTGAAGTGTGTGTTGTGAAGTGAAGTGTGTGTTGTGAAGTGAAGTGTGTGTTGTGAAGTGAAGTGTGTGTTGTGAAGTGAAGTGTGTGTTGTGAAGTGTGTGTTGTGAAGTGTGTGGTGCGCGCGTCTGTGCGCGCGTCTGTGCTCGCGTCTGTGCTCGCGTCTGTGCTCGCGTCTGTGCGCGTGTCTGTGTGCGTGTTGTTTTTGGCTTCCCACCCATATGTAGCACAGGTACCTCGCTAATTTTAAATGATGAAAATTATATTTAACAGACCATTTGAATTACAGATTTCACGCTAGCACTTAGAATCACACTTATAAGTTAGAAATGGCAGGTTACAGTGTCCGGCGAGCACAACCGGGTCACTGAAAACGCCCAGACAGCGCATGTGAAAAAGGCCTCGTAAACATTCATCTATCATTTTGAATGTCACATATTGATTGGGAAGTAATAAATCAATGCCAATGTACAAACTGACTATACTTTATGCCAATGTCCTGATGACTCAATCTTTGCTCTTTATTTATTCTGTTTCCTTCTGACGATTCCAATGCAGTACAGTCGGACCCAGCTATTCGCGGGTTCCGCGTATTCGCGGGTTCCGCGTATTCGCGGGTTCCGCGTATTCGTGGGTTCCGCGTATTCGCGGTTGATAAAATGCGACCAGTTTCTCTGGTAGTGGAAAAATGTCCCACAAATTCGCGGATTTTTTTCCTCTTCACGGCCATGTTCCGCAAATTCGCAGTTTTGCAGTGGCTAATTTTTTTTTTTCCACGAGCCACTAGCTTGACATATTTATAAAACACATCTTTCACCAGCCATGCATAAAGCAGCTGGATATACGTACGCAAAAAAACATCTACGAGCCACTAACTTGACCTGCTTCTGCAGCCGCTGCCATGTGTTTGACGTTTTGATAGCTTTCACAGCCGCAAATTTTAGGCACACTATATAGTGGGGGGGCCAATGTTTTCCCGTTGAATTCAAATGTTAATTTGTGGACACTGGTTGGGTTGTCTTTAGGGATGATAGAAGTTGTAGAAAAAATATGTCTCCATTTTTTTCAAGTTCTTTATAGCGGCCATTTTGGATTATCAAAATGGCGTTTGTTGAAAACCGAAATTGTCATTATCTTGGCTTCTAAATGACCTAGAGTGTTAATTTTGGTGTCCAAATGTACATATTTGCGGATACTTAATCCAATAAACACACATTTATACACCTACATATGATCAAAAGGGTTCTTATGGCAGCCATCTTGGATTTTCACGCACTTATGCCAACACATATATATATTTTTTTCCATCATTTTCACTTCTAAATCACATAAAGGCTGGACTTTAGTGTTCAAATGTACACTTATAATGTCTTTGTGCAATATTTTTAGTTGGCAGTGTTCATTGTTACATTGAAGGATCTCCATCCTCCTCATCATCAGTGTTATCGATTCCCATGGGGCGCTCCTGACCCGTGTTACCACACACCTCTTCATCTGCCCCACACATACACATCTCAGAACAGTTGAGATGCTGAGACCTGCATGAGCAGTGAGACATGCATTGGGTCTTCTTGCAGTTACATTTGATTAGATGTGTGATGGCAGCTGGGGCTGGAGGGTCCTTGGTTGTGATGGGCACCAGCTGATCTCCTTCTGCTCTCCATCCATGTTCTGTTGGTTGTGGAAGCTGGGGGTCCGGTACATCAGCCTGATGCCACACCATGGCCTGGAAATGTGCACGAGCAATGGCTTCATGTAAAGCTCCCCGTGTTGGTGGCAGCTTCTGTGCCTCTAGCTGTTTCTTGGTAAACAGTCTCCACCTCAGCTTGCCCACATCCACAACTGTAGTACGAGGCTCATACAGCTGGCATACAAATGCCTCAATGTCACTTTCTGTGTCAGCTCTCAGCTCCTCAGAGGCCCCAAGGTCATGAAACGCAGATACCACCTCAACAGAGCACCTATTGAGGGCTTGCCAACATGTGAGCTTTCCCTTGCCGGCAAACCGACCAGTCTGGTCTGCTCCCGTGAATGCATGGAATCCTGGTAGGGCTGCAGCCTTCCTGACACCAAGTTCATGTACTATTGGTTCCAGTGAGATTTGCCTCTTCTTGTTCCCCACACCCGTGATGAAGTATGTGTCTTTGCATAGTTCATGGTACCGGTGGAGTGCTAGGATGAATACATCAGTATCAGGTGACTGAATGTACAGCTGTGTTGCACCTCTTCGGACGGCATCTAGACTGTGAAGAAAGATCCTCGTATCAGCCTCCTCCTGGGAGCTACGGAGATGCTGTACATCCATGCAGTTGGAGAAGACATCCTGCCTTGAAGTGACGATGAAGACCTTGGTAGTCCCCTCAAAGTGACACAGAGCTTTCTTTGCCAGATAGACAGTTAGCTCATCTTTGGTGTTGGTGTGCGACAGGAACTGTTTTGCTGTCAGTTTCCCAATCGGGGTGCTGTCTTGAACGTGGTAAGCAGTGGGCGGCTTGCCACCTTGGCGCCTCTCCCGTGTGGCCTCTTTCAGTGAATTTGGCAGATCATATCAGTCAAACACGAGGTGGACTTCATCATACCCGTTGGTCTTGCAGTCCAGTGTTGCATTGAAATGGCCAGCCCACTGGGCACATGTTTTGACCCATTGTGGCTTACCCATTGCTTGCACTAATGCCATGCCGTCTATGACAGTCACCTTCTTGGGAGGGGGTGGAGTATGTTCAGGATTGTCGTCGTCTGGCTGCTGACCAGTGCCAGTTGACTTCTTGGGTAGATCTTCTAGGATGCCCATGAGCTTGCTTTTGTCTGTGCATGGTAGTAGTGTCCCAGCCATTGCAAAGAGGGTTCATGGAAGCGCGGTGAATTCATATTGACCTATGGCATCCTTCAAGTTGATCTCTGGTCGTGAGCGGGCCACGATCAGCATGCGCGCAAACAGTGACCTGTCGTCTTTCAGCTCTACAACCTTGTCTGCCAGTTTGTGCTTCACAGCTTTCCTGGCACTCTTCCACATCTTCAGTTTGACCTTTCCCATTCTGGCCCAAAGGTTGATTTCATTTGTGTTGATGCGCTCTGCAACAAACATGTTATACGCTTTCTGACCAATCTCATCTTGGTTGCAGACATCCTTCCGTACTTCAGCTGGCATCACCACCTTGGTGATGATAGTCGTCAGGTCTTCACCCTCATGCGTCATGGGATTCATGGACTCTCTGATCACATTCTTCAGTCGACGAATGCTGTCTTCCTGCCGAGCCCAGACTGTGGTTGATAGGTCGTGGTGCTCCTTGCGTGTAGCTGATTGTGAGCCAGCCATCTGACGGGCTTCTTCAGCAAGCCTACTCAGCTCTGGTGCTGTCAGAAAGAACCTTTCGCGGGCACTGGCATTCTGGGTAATGCCCACAATACCCCCTGTCACCTTCATGATCCTGTTGATGTGCTCCAGTGCATGGTCCACACCTACAGCACAGAAGGGGATTTCATTCTTATGGACACTGAAGTTCCCATCCATGAACTCTTGGTAGATCCCTGGATCTGTCATCTTCAGGGCCTTCATCTCTGCAAGGTACCGGGGAGTCAGCCTGGCATATTTCTGTTTGTCATGTGCAAAGAAGTATATGCACATCTCATCCAGTGAAGACAGGTGAAGCTCAAATTGTCCATCACGGGTGGCATGGATGAATGTGTATATCAGCATTATCATCCGCATGTAGCGTCGCACAAACTTGAACAGTGGACTCTTGGCTTCTTTCCTCTCATCAAACTTTGCCATGGCCTCCAGGACTTCGTTTGACTCGAGGACAGCTAGCATGTTGTTCTGCGCGCTTGTCATCTCCTCTCGGTTGTGTAGATGACAGCTCTGGGCAACCTGTTGTGCTGACTGGGTACATGGGCCCCTCAGATGGGGATGCTCTTGGAAGAATTCGTCCACATAGAGGTCGAAGAGGGCTTGGACAGTGGTGATGTGGGCCTCCAAAGCCCTCTTCATGTGCTTGGCTTCCAGTATTTGTCTGGTCGTTGTTGGGCCATAGATATCAGCCTCAGACCAAGCCTCGTCAAGACCACTGTCCTCTATGGCATTCCCAGCAGCCCTCAGTGCAGCCATCACAGTGTGCATCTCCCCTAGTCGCAGTACCCACTTGCCTTTGCAGTCATCTCTGGTCATCTCCAGCTGTTTGGCTCGCTCATACAGGGCCATGTCTAAGGTGATCACTGTCTTCCTATCGGGACCCATGACCATGCAGTTGATTTGCTGTGTCTGTTTCAAGACTGTTATCAGTGTTTGCCATTCATGGGCTGGTGCTGCTACCAATGGCAGGGCGTTGACCTCTGTCAGAGGCTTCGAAGAGGAGAGCAGTGAGTTGTAGGCTGTCCAAGTTGGGATATCGTGATGCTTGATCCTACTGCCAGGTGGTTGTTTTGGATCGTGGACGAGTGACCCAACAGGGTCAGCATGCTGGGGTTCTGCAGCTTGCAGCTGGTCATCTGGTGGGATGATGTCGTCTTGTACGTCCTCAGCTTCAGCTGTTCGCATGATTGTGCGTGAAAGTAGCCACACTGTGTCCGTCGCAGAGTACGGCTTGGTGAGATCTGGGTTTGACCGTGTCTTGAAGCTATACGTGGTACCTGTGGCAGATTGTTTGTTTGGTGCTTGGCAAGGAACAAAGTCTGGAGCAGTCAGAACCTTGAGTGAGCGGTGTCTGGCCTTTCGGTCATGTAGTGTCAGTGTTCTATGTTCATCTGTGGAGGGTGCATGTTCCCGTCGTTGGTAGAGTGCCCAGGCTGTAGCATGGAGTGTCCGCTTCCCATCAGGTGTGTCTTCATTGAAGTCACTGTTGTCCACTGCAAAGAAGACAAACGTCCCTATGCGCATGGTTCTTGGAAAGTATACACCCTGTTCTGTCGTAGACTCTATGACTGAGTTGGCCAGCTGTGTCTCCAACCGCAAGATCCGACTATAATCAACAGACAGACCGAACCCATGCAGGAAATCCAGAAGCTTCTTGTTTCTGGTGGACTGATGGACTACAATGGCAACGGCAAGCTGCTGTGGCCATTCTAAGCGATGGCGGAATGGTGCATCTGGCTCTTTGGGCTTGTACGTGACTTGGCGTTTTGACTTGTAGCCGTACATGATGTTCTGACTGATGGTTATAACATCTCGATGAATAGTGGCTGAGCGCATAGTCTCTGGCTCAATGCTCGTGGCTGGTCCTTCCAGTAGCCAGCGGAGGAAAGCATAGAGTACTTTGGGTACATGCTTTTCAGCATCATCAGTGTTCATTTCTCCTTCAAATTGCCATGGGTGCTTGTTCTGACAAGCAATGGCACTGCGGAGAACAGAGGCACTCTCAAACAGTTGTTCGATGTTTTTTTCATTTGTCTTCGTCATTGCATCTTTGACAGCTGCATCACGCACGGCAGTGGAGAATACACAGTCTGACTCGTTTCGACGTTTTGGTTTCATGAAGTGAACGTCATCAATGTGAGAGTTGATTTTCTCCTTCATGCCTTGGGTAGTAGGTGATGGGACATTGTGCACACCATTATTGTCAAGAATCCTGGAGTAAACCGACTTCAGGTCAGACATGTTGAGAATTTCACCAGCTTGGAGTAGAGAGCGAACAAGGCTGACAAACTCAATGTCTGCGGCTATTTTGATAACATTAGTTTCTTGCAGTATGTGTTCTTTGTCATCACTTGATGTCCCACTCTTGGGAGCACGTTGGACATTCTGCACCCAGCATGGGAGATGATACTTGACGTCGATCGCATGAGCATCATGTGCACTGATGGCAGCACTCAGCTGAACTTTCCACTTGTGGTTGCTGCCTTCTTCAACAGCTTTCTTCAGCTGTTTACCTGCGTTGAACGTGCATACAACATGTACACTTTCCTTAGTGACCTCTTGACAGAAGAAACAAAGGTCTCTGTTGAATGGAGTTGATGATGAACGTGTGAAGCGAAGAGTCTCGTCTTGCGTAGAACCTGAGGTACTTGCAGCGGCAGGTGCAGAAGAAGGACGTCCACACCTCTTATGAAGATGCTGGGTGTCGCCATGTTCGCAGGCTTTCTGGTGGCGAACTCTAGCACGCTCCAGGTGAGCAGTGTTGCATGTAGATCCATAACATGCCCGGTGCCACTTTGCTTTATTGTTCCTCAAGTCAGTGGCAGTGAAACAGCTTAATCGTTCGCTGATCTGTTTGAAGTCGGCATCACCATATCGTGCCCTCTCCTGGATGAACTGGAGAAACTTTGCATATGAGCCCAGTGCTGGCTCAGTCACTAGTGCACCTTGGGGATCCTGGCACTGAATGCAAAGTGTGAAATCAGTTTCTTTCTTGGTTTTCTTGCTTTTTGGCTCCATCATAGCTCAGGGTCACGAATCTGGAACATACAAATAACAAATAACAATTAAGATAGATGTGCATTAAGTTAGATTTTGGACACTGGTTCGGCTGTGCCATAAAAACCTATTTTTATCCCTTGTAGGTTATTAAAGAAGGTTTCATTCAATTCTCTATCCCCAAAAATGTACAACTGGACACCAGAATCGAAACTCTAGGTCATTTAGAAGCCAAGATAATGGAATTTTACGTTTTCGACATCCGCCATTTTGAAAATCCAAAATGGCCGCCATAAAGAACTTGAAACAATTGGAGACATATTTTTTCTAGAACTTATATCATCCCTAAAGACAGCCCAACCAGTGTCCAAAAATTAACAAGCAATTTCACCGGGCATTTCAATCTGCTACATTGGCCCCCCCACTAATAATTGAGAGCTTCGCGGGATGTTCCTCCAGCTGCATAAACAAGTCAACCCCGCGAATTAAAGAATGAAAACACTTCATTAAATATATTAGTGAAATTAGCAGATAGGTTCAATAGGGCATCGTCTGATAACATCCCCCACAAACAATGTGCAGAGTATTCACCCCTCCCGCAGCTACCCACAATGCTCGCATTCCTACATATACAGACTGTATCTTGGGTCTCAATCATTCTTCTTGTCCCGTTGCTTAGACCTGAATTTTTGACTCTCACTCTGCTCATCATTCAATCATGGCTCCCAAGTGCAAGACCAGTGCTGGAGATGCGTCGACTCCCAAAAGGCAGAAGAAAGTGAGGTGCCTGAGCCAGAAAGTCGATTTGCTTGACCAGCTTTCAAGAGGAGAGAGTGCGACTTCTGTGGGCAGGCATTACAGCGTCAACAAATCCACCATTCGCTAAATACGGAAGAAGGAGAAGGCGATTCATGAGAGAGTTTCAGCGAGCGCTGCATTGAATACAAATGTGGTCACCGATGTCCGGATGTCCACATGGAAAGGATGGAGAAGACTCTCAGAATATGGATCGAGGACAACACGCAAACGAGGGACTTCATGCTGAAAATGATGATACTGAACCGTTCCCGAAACCTGCTCAGAGGACGAATTTAAGGCCATTCCAAAAGTTGCCGAGGAGGAGGAGGCAGGCAGTGATGGGGAAGAGGTGCCGAGGTCAAACCTCACAGTCTAGTTCCTGGGCAAGGTGCTGCAGGACATGCAGTCAATTGCGGACATGTTGCAAGACGCTCGGTACCACAAGTTCAAGAGGGACTTGGATGATGTGCTGTTCCCGTACAAAGATCTGCATCAAAACCTGCGGCAATCTGCCTGGCAGCTCCCCATCACCCATTTCTTCAGCCCTGCCCCGTCCACCTCAAGACCATCAACACCCTCTCCTGACACCCTTTCAGCATCCTCACCTTCTCCTACCTCTCCCTTAGTGCACGATTTTGCAGCATCATCATCATCATCATCATCATTTGGGTCACCTTCAAAGTTCGAGGAATTCATTGGATTTTAATTCATCACCATTATAATCACCATCACCATCAACATCAACATTTGAAAGTTGCGGGTGTTTGTAAAATAAAAATTTTAAACGGTTCATGATGGTGTTGTGTTTTTTTTTGGGTTTTTTTCCCCCTTTCACGGTACAGTATAGTTAAGCGAGTTAAGCACTTTTAATAAACTGTAAGCGCATTCCTTCAATAAATTGGAAATGGTACCTGGTGTCGTCGTTTTTGTTTTGTTTGTAAGCATTTTTTGTGAAACTGTAATCATGTGCATTTGCGGTCGAAAACATTTTAAACTTCCAAAAATTTCCTCTATGAATCAGGAACCACTGGGAACCTATATCCTATCCCCCTTTTCCCCATTGAAACAATGCCGCAGCATACATTCGCGGGATTTTCCTCGCCATTTGCGAGATTATCGCCGACATTCACGGGTTTTGTCTCACCATTTCCAGGACTTTCATCGACATTCTATTTTCTTTTTGCATACAGAATCGAGGCTCGTGTAAGAGCTAACACATTGAACATGAAAATATGCACAGACGCACAAAACATGCAATGAAGGGAGCGGGAGACAAGAGGGGGAGAGAGGGAAGCACACAAGCACAACAACAGAAGAGAACAGGGACGCCGGTAGATTTGTGGAAGGGGGAGGGGGCTGGGGGAGGAGGGAGGGGTAAACGGTACAAAGCAAATGAACACTTCGATGAACCCAAGAAAAGAAGCAGGGTATTCAAAGACGCGGATTTGATGTGTTTTAACTGAGGTAGAAAAGATCAAGGTTTTGGATGGGGGAAGATAAGAGATGGTGGTGAACAGCTGTTTTAAAGACATGGAGGGAGGACAGGGATTGAAGAGAGTGTGGTTGTTTGTTCCAGAGGCGGGAGAAAAGAGGAACGAAGGAGTGAAGGTGAGCAGAGAGTCTTTATTTTGGCAGTTTAAAAATAAGAGGGTTGCTGGCAGATCTTGTGCGACCTGTAGGAATATTTGGGGGACAGAGCACAGACAGAGCTGGGGGAGCTAGGCTGGTGAGGAGTCGGTAGAAGACAGAAAGACCACCAACCTGCCTGCGGTGAGTGAGTGAAAGGCCCTCAGAATCACCTTCATCGCAGGAGATTCCAATGATTCTGAATGCTTTTGTTTCAACCGTGTGAAGCCAAGCTAGGTGTGAGGCAGGAGCACCAGCTCAGAGAGGAGAACACTACTCCATTGAGCTGTGGATGAAAGCTTTGTATGTGGTGAGGAGCTCAGAAGTGCCCAGAAAGGACCTCGCACGACGGAGGATGCCCATTGCCCAGTCGGCGACTGGCTTTGGAGGCCAGCTTGGAAATGTGGTTTTTCCAGGAAAGATCATGGCAGATATCGAGACCCAAAAGCTTGAGTGACAGAACTTCTTCAAGATAATTGTTCAGAAATTAGATGGGAGGGTTGTCCAGATGGTCTTTTCAGAGAGACAAAGTGAGAGTGTGAGATTTGTCAGGATTGAGGGACATGTTTGTGATATTGTCCAGGTCTGCAGAGATTGAAGAGGCTGCTGCCTGCTGATCTGAGGGTTGGGATATGGAGCGGCAGAGAGTGGAGCAAAGCGATAGAGGATTTTCCAGAGAGTCGGAGAGATCATTAATGAAGACCAGAAAAAGCACAGGGCCCAGAACAATGCCTTGAGGAACTACAGCCTGAACAGGAAGGGGAGAAGAGAGAATTCCATTCAGGGCCACACGTTGACTGTGACCAGAAAAGAAGACTGCAAGCCATGCGTGGAGGATTCCATGGATACCATATGAGGAAAGTTTGGTGAGCTGGGTGGAATGCCAGACCGTATCGAAGGCACGAGATATGTCAAAGGAGACATCTCTGATTTCCTGTTTGGCATTGAGGACCTCCATCCATTTGTTGAGACAGCAGAAGCAGCATGTCCAGAGTAGAATGACCTGGTCCGAATCCAAATTGATGATCCGAGATGAAGCCATTGGAGAAGAGGAAGGATTTGATGTCAGAAGCGATGACCTTGCTGATTATTGGGAGCAGTCCGAT